>NC_133649.1:118249796-118325579 GCF_009905375.1 Apium graveolens
AGATAGTGTAATATCCGGAATATATCGTGTAATTATTTTGCTATTAAATAATTATTATATGTGTTCAGTATCTATTCTATGAGTTAATTGTTAAATGTTATCTGTACTTGGATATTTAAAAATAATATTAATTGAGTATTTTAATTTTTATATGTCCAAAATAAAACATACATAATTGTCATATTTTCCTTATTATTTTTATATTGATTTATGGATTTATAAGGATCATATAAAATTTATAAAATCTTTTTCCGAGTATTTAAAATCTATTTTATAAAAACGGGAACCAACTGACGTCAACCGTTGTTACGTTTTTGGAACCCGAAACTCTTCCAACAACTCCTTCCTAACCTAATTGTAATATTCCGAGCATATTCCATGTTTCGACTTTTTCGATCCGGCGTACGGTTTATTCTGCGCGGGTCCCGGCGCAATATTTTCGATACAATATTCATTTCGGTAAATCAATAAAACCCGTATTTTCGATAAACGGGAGCTTTTTATTAAACTATCCCAATTATCACTTCGTAGTACGTGTAACCAGGCGCTGAGACCAAGACCGCAGTACAAATTGTACTGATTTGGATAATTATCCCGAAAACCGATACCGTTTGGATCAGCTTTTATAAAAAAACGTACCGTTTTATATCCGGAATGATCCAACGGGATACTAATTTCCCGTAATTATAAATAGCCTTTTTCCGTATTTTATTTCGTATCAAAATCAATTGCAGATAGTTAATTTTATAATTTTCAGAGAAAAACCCTAATTACATAAACTGCTCTAAGAATCAAACAGCAAAACGAAGGCGTTACCAATCTCTGTTTTCAAAGCTTGAGTAACCAAAATGAAGGATTTGAAGTGTTCTATCAGATTCTGAGCTTTGCTTCACTTTAGAATCAAAGATTTATTTTCTGAAAATTTATTTATTTTCGAATTTATTTTATTAAAAATATGAATTTTTGTTCGGATGATTGTTTGTATGATTTGATGATTGCATGTTGTAGAGCTTATTTTCCTAATGATTTTCATATGTCATACGTCTGATTTGGAGTTCAATAACATGCTCAAAAGTGGGTTTAATTTTCGAATTTCAAAATTAGGATTTATAACCCGTATGAATGTTTTCAATTAAAATTTGGGGGTTTTTGATTCAGGGGTTATTAGCTGTTGATTTTAGTGGGTTGTGTTCCTTATAAAATTTGCAATCGATTGATATATAGCTCGTTAACAGAGGATGCTTGAATCGAAGGGAGTTGTGTTTTAAAGATTTGCGATGTTCGCCGGAAACCGGCGATGTTCTTGGCCAATTTCCGGCCAGAACAGGGATGATTAGAATGTTTTGAATGCATGAACAAGTTCCTGGTGTTGTGTAGTGTTGATCTGGAGGTGTTCGTGGGGTGAGGACGCCGGGATCGTCTTCTCCGGCCACCCCCGATTTTCCGGCGACTGAAACTGCAAAATTGCAGTTTAGTCCCTGTATTTTTGAAGATGGTGAAGTTTAGTCCCTGTAGTTTGCAAAGTTTTCAAAAATAGGATTCCTATTTATAAAATGTTTAAAAATCATATTTCTTATTTATTTTTATTTAAAAAATTCATTTTTAATTTCTGAAAATTCTGAAAATTATTTTTAATTCAAAAATAAATCTGAATTAATTAGTTAATTAATTTCAGTTAATTTTTAATCGATTAATTGGTCAATTAATTTTGAAATTAATTGATTAATTGATTTAATTAATTATTAATTGATTTTAATTAATTATTTAATTAGATATAATTACTTAAAAATGATTCAAAAATTCCGAAAAATAGTTTCGAGCTTTAAAATATTATTCTAAATTATTTCCAAGGCTCGATTATTAGTATAAAATTGTTTCGGAGCAAGAATTGGCCAACCGAACCCTGTTTATTATTCCGAAATTGATCCAACGACCCGTTTTAATTCCGAAAAATATTTTAAAAATCATTTTAAATATCAGAAAGCCTATTTATGACCCGAGACTTCTTTATAAATAATATATCATTGATTACGTGATGTATTATGTGCTATATGTGACTTGTTGATTGACTATCAGTCTATATATTCGGTGTTTACTTGATTATTACATAACTTTCAATCTGTTAATTGGATTTGGGTAAAACGAAGGGTAGACAGAAGTATGTATTGAATAGAACTCTATGAGTCGATTATTGATAGATGTTTATGATATGTGAGCAGAAGAGGCAAGGCGTAGGAAAGGGAAACAGGTAGTTGAGGAGTAAGACGATTGTGATTGGAAGTGAGTGCAGAATAGTAAGCTAGTACCAGGCAAGTGTTCAGAACTTTCTCGAGATATTATAGTACTTGATAATCCTGTGATATTGCAAGTGCTTTGAAGCACAGAAACCTAAACCCTGATTCCAGTTATTGATCTTGAGCCATGAACCTTATTCTTTATAGACCATTGATTGTTGTATACCCAAACACGAACCTCAAGTATACGATACTACTCCACAAATACATGCAAACAAAATTCCAAACACTAAACTGAATTAATTATATACTCAAAAATTGTATCCTATGCTTTGAAAGCCCAAATCTTTACAACCCTGAAATGTTGATTCCTTTGTTATCCGATTCTTTCAATACCAGCATCCAAGCTTTTAAATTATCTTATTGATCCTTACAAGGATTGAAACCCTTTAATTGTTAAACACTCATTGTTGTTAATGATTCTGATTATTGTTTATTATTGCTTATTCTGTTATTATGTTAGAATTGGATTGTTTTTATAAAATTGTGGACCAGATTCGTGGTCAGACCATATAATGGTCAAGTTAGGCCAATGTGTGCCTTGGATCCAGTAGTTAGAGTAATGTTGTGTGCCTTGCTCGGGGTTAGTGCGTGACTGATCAGCAGCCTAACCTTGGTTTTTAAATTAAAAGTATAATATCCAATTCTAAATCATAATCCATTGTTCACTTGATATCATAATCATGTTCACCTGATGATCATTATTCTCAGTTTTGTCATTGTGACTTGCTGAGCTAGTTAGCTCATTTGTGCGATGTTGTTTATATTATTTCCAGCTAAAAAGGAACCAGTTGGTAACGAGGATCCCTAGTCCAGCGCGAGAGCTAGGGGTTCAGGTTAAGAAAGCTGAGCTAGTAGGCTTCTTTTGGAATAATTTAAGTCTGTAAAAGTTTGTAATAAAGTTTAATACTCAGTTTGAGTTTGAATGGTTGGGATTTGAACGATATGTAATATAAGTAGATGTGTGCCTTGTGTGCATACTTTAACCTGTTGCGATCCGTGGTAGTTGGTAAATAGGGTCACTGCATATTATTATTATTTTTATTATTGTTATAAGCAGGTTATAAATAAGATGTGTGTGTGTGTGGACCCCAAACTTCTGACCCGGGTTTGGAGGGCGCCACAGGTTTGGTATCAGAGCTATAGGTTATAAGTCACTGACACAAGCCTAGGTTGACGGGAATGGGTAGAGGGTTAGGATTAGAAGTAAGGAATAGAATGATAGAACGTTGAGAGGTTGAGTGTTACGGTATAACCAGTAGTAGTATAATTCGCGTCGTGGTTCGAGATTCTTATATTGCGATATAATTTCAGATAGCAGCGTTGGCCGACTCTTTTATTCCTGTATCAGCTGATCATTCAGAGCCTTCAGTTGGAGTGCCGTCTTCGGATCCACGTCTTGTTGTTCCACCAGTGCTGGCTATACTACCTCCACCTGTGTTGCAGCCCGTACCACTGCAGGCTATTCCACCTCCAGGCATGAGGCCACCTATTAGAGGACCCCCACCAGTTGATTTGGATTCCACTGGGCATTCAGTTGTGAGTTCCCCATTCCAGTCTACATTGCCCCCAGTTCCTTATTACCGGTATGAGGCTCTTCTATTGGAGCGTGATTCCTTGTTGGCCCAGATCAGAGAGCTACAGCATATTATTAGGACTACAGATGTTGATAGTGGTGTGAGGGAGCTTCGAGAGGAGATTCATATAACACGGAGGGTTCTTGAGGCTAGGCTACATGGAGCTACACTACCTGGCAGAGGCCCTGATGCACTAATGGGTTGGGCTACTGAGGTGATGGAGGACTTTGAGAGGCTGGCAGGATCAGAGTTTCCTTGGAGCTGAGTCAGAGATTTAGAGAGGGAGATGCTGAGCAGTGTTGTTATGGTTATATAGTATGTACAGTAGTATGTAGTGTGTATCAGTAGACTTTTGAATTATATTTATAGACTAGCTATGCTGACTAGTGAGTAGGTTGTTGTACCCTTTTTGCTTTTACTTCCGAAGCGTCTTTACGCTTGTACTACCTAAAACTTTTGATCTATATATATCAGTATCTTTTTCCTTTCCAGCACTGTCATTTACTTTATCACACCTGTTTTACTTTACCTTATTTATTGCACCAGTTATACCCTGTGATACCTTGTACCCTGTTTTCCATGACTATTTATATTCTGTAAAGAAGCATGCAATTTACTTAGTTACAACTGTTTTCAAAAAGAGACACCTCTGTTTTACAAAAAATTTCTTTTATACAAAGATTTGATTCAAAAGCTGAATAAGTTGTTTGATTCTTTACAGAAAATGCCTCCCAGAAGAAATACCCGCACCAACACCCTGAATGAAGAAACCAACAACAATAATAACCAAGATGATACGAACCCAAATGTGAACCCAGGACCCATAGACCCAGCAATAGCCCAGATTCTTCAAATCTTGGCCCAACAAACAGTTCACCTGGCACAACAACAACAAAGACAGACCAACCCCCAGGTAACTTTTAAAACTTTTCAGGCAGTAAACCCACCAGAATTCAAGGGTTCCTTAGAGCCAGTTGAAGCAAATGTGTGGTTAAAGGAAATAGAGAAGGCATTTGCCTTAGTGAAAGTAAAGGAGGAACAGAAGGTTGAGTTTGCAAGTTACTATCTGAAGAATGAAGCCACCTATTGGTGGGAAATGGTGAAGACATTGGAAGGCACAGATGTTATTACTTGGGAAAGGTTTAAGGAATTGTTTTTAGAAAAATATTTTCCTCAGTTTGTTCAGGATCAAATGGAGCTAAAGTTTTTAGAATTAAAGCAAGGGAACATGTCGGTAACAGATTATGAGGGTAAGTTTGAGGAATTGTCAAGGTATGTACCGTCGTATGTGGATACTGACAGGAAGAAAGCTAAAAGATTTCAGCAAGGGTTGAAACCATGGATCAGAGGGAAGGTAGCCATTTTTGAATTGGATACCTATGCAGGAGTAGTACAGAAGGCTATGATCGCAGAGACAGAGAGTGAGATGTTCTAGAAGGAAAAGGAAAGCAAGAAAAGGAAAGTTGAGGGAAGTGAGGGTCAGTCACAACCAGGGAAGTTTCCAAATTTTAAGAAGGGCAAGTTTCAGCCAGGGAGAAATTTTAATTTCAGGAGTTAAAATACAGGAGACGGAGGCCAGGGCAACCGTCCAGCTAATGTGAATCAGCCGAATCAGTTGAGATTAACTTTTCCAGATTGTCAAGTTTGTGGAAAGAAGCATGGGGGAGTTTGTAACAAGTTGAACGTGGTATGTTTCAAATGTAATCAGAAAGGGCACTATTCGAGGGAGTGCCAAAATCATCCAGCAAGAGAGCCAGCAAATAAGGATCAACCTATCCGGAATCCAGCAGTGAAGGTTCCATCCATTGGATTTACGTGCTTCAAATGTGGAAAGCCATGACATATGGCCAGGGATTGCAAGACACCAGCCCCTGTCAGTAATACATTGAGGATTATAGGATCTACCCCAACAGTGAATGAGACTCCAAGGGCTAGAGTTTTCGACATGTCAGTGAAGGATGCTATCCAAGATATAAATGTTGTGGCAGGTACGCTCAATGTGAATTCTTTATGTGCCAAAATGTTAATAGATTCGGGAGCAACTCGATCGTTTGTTTCACAAGATTTTGTTAGCAAGTTAACTTGTCCAGTAGAGTATTTAAATGAAATAATGACTGTGGAATTAGCAAACCAAGAGTGTGTAACTGTGAATCAAGTTTGTGGGAATTGTGAGGTTGAGATTTCTGGTAGTAAGTTTTGTGTAGATTTGATACTATTTAAGTTAGGAGAATTTGACGTTATATTAGGGATGGATTGGTTATCTAGGCACGATGCCCAGATAGATTGTCGAAATAAGAAGGTAATGGTGAAAATGCCAGACGAAAGGATAGTAACGTTCAAGGGTCAAAAACAAGTAAAGAAGTTCTTAACGATGATTCAAGCCAAGAAGTTACTACGACAAGGATGTGAGTATTTCATGGCATATGTGATTGACAGAAGTCAAGAACCAACAAAACTTGAAGATATTCCAGTTGTGAATGAATTTCCAGATGTATTTCCTGACGAGTTACCAGGACTTCCTCTAGATAGAGAAATTGAATTTGCGATCGACTTAGAACCCGGAACCGAACCAGTATCCAAGGCCCCGTACAGAATGGCTCCTGTTGAGATGAAAGAGCTAGCGAAGCAATTGCAAGAGCTGTTAGAAAAAGGAGTAATCAGACCCAGTGTATCCCCGTGGGGAGCCCCAGTATTATTTGTTAAGAAGAAAGATGGAAGCATGAGACTGTGTATTGACTACAGGGAGCTCAACAAGCTTACGATCAAAAACAAGTATCCGTTACCCAGAATTGACGATCTGTTTGACCAGTTGAAGGGAGCCAAGTATTTCTCCAAAATTGATTTAAGATCAGGATATCATTAACTAAAGATCAAGCCAGAAGATATACCAAAGACAGCTTTCAGAACAAGGTATGGACATTACGAGTTTTTAGTGATGTCTTTTGGATTGACCAATGCCCCGACAGCGTTTATGGACCTGATGAACAGAATTTTCAAGGAGTATTTGGATAAGTTTGTTATTGTGTTTATAGATGATATTTTAATCTATTCAAAGACGGAAGAGGATCATGCGGAACATGTGAGAACGGCTTTGGAAATTTTAAGGAAAAAGAAGTTATATGCTAAATTCTCGAAGTGTGAGTTTTGGCTATAGGAAGTTCAGTTCTTAGGGCACATAGTTAGTAATAAAGGGATCAAAGTGGACCCGGCAAAGATCGAGGCAATTACGAATTGGGAGAGACCGAAAACACCCACCGAGGTAAGAAGTTTCTTAGGATTGGCAGGATATTATCGTCGATTTGTTCAAAATTTCTCGAGGATTGCCACACCATTAACAAAGCTTACATGAAAGAATGAGAAGTTTATATGGAACGACAAATGCGAGGAAAGTTTTCAGGAGTTGAAGCGACGATTGATCACGACACCTGTTTTGTCACTTCCAGACGACCAAGGGAATTTCATAATTTATAGTGATGCTTCTCACAAAGGATTAGGATGTGTTCTAATGCAGCACGAAAAGGTAATTGCGTATGCGTCAAGGCAATTAAAACCACATGAACAGAAGTATCCTACTCATGATTTGGAGCTAGCAGCTATAGTTTTCGCTTTGAAGATTTGGAGACATTATTTATATGGAGAAAAGTACGAGATCTTCACGGATCTCAAAAGCTTAAAATATATATTTACCCAGAAGTAACTTAATATGAGGCAAAAGAGATGGTTAGAGTTGATCAAGGATTATGATTGCTCGATTAATTATCATCCCGGTAAAGCGAACGTGGTAGCAGACGCATTGAGTCGGAAGGAAAGGTTGAATGTGTTATCAGTACCTGAAGACATATATAAGGAATTTTAGAAATTGGAATTGGAGATTAGAGTTTGCAAGCCTGAGTAAGTAAAAGTGTACAGTATGATTTTCCAACCGGAATTATTAGAGAAAATAAAGAAATGTCAGGAAGATGTAATGGATCAAGATATAAATCGTTTGGTAGGGGAAGAGTTATGCACACAGAAAGATGACCAAGGTATTCTGAGGTTTTCATCTAGAATTTGGATTCCACCGGTGACAAAGTTAAAGAATGAAATTCTACATGAGGCACATAATTCAAGGTATTCCATCCATCCAGGAAGTACCAAGATGTATAGAGATTTAAAGAAGAATTATTGGTGGCCAGACACGAAGAGGGAAATTGCGGAATGGATTAGAAAATGTTATACCTTTCATAGAGTTAAAGCAGAGCATCAGAGACCAAGTGGATTGCTACAGCCATTGGAGATTCCAGAATGGAAATGGGAACACATTGCCATGGATTTTATAGTTGGATTATCAAGGACAAGGGCTAATCATGATGCCATTTGGGTTATAGTGGATAGACTTACCAATTCAGCTTATTTTCTGCCTATAAATGAAAGATTTTCGCTCGACAAGTTAGTCCATATGTACCTAAAGGAAATTATAGTTCGTCATGGAGTTCCAGTGTCTATTGTATCTGATCGAGATCCAAGATTTAATTCAAGATTTTGGAAGAGTTTTCAAGAATGTTTAGGAACAAAATTGAATATGAGTACGGCCTATCACCCGCAGACGGACGGCCAAAGTGAAAGAACGATCCAGACAATCGAGGACATGTTACGTGTTTGTGCTATTGATTTCAAAGAAAGTTGGGACGAGCATTTACCCCTGGTAGAGTTTGCTTATAATAACAGCTATCACGCCAGCATTGGGATACCACCCTATGAAGCCCTTTATGGACGTAAATGTAGATCTCCAGTATATTGGGACGAAGTAGGAGAACACAAAATACTCGGACCTGAATTGGTGCAGCAGACAAAGGAAATTGTTGAAATTATCCAAAAGAGATTGATAGCCACACAAGATCGTCAGAGGAAATATGCAGATCAGTCAAGGAAAGACATGGAATTTGAAGAAGGAAGCTTGGTATTACTGAAAGTATCACCGTGGAAAGGACTAACGAGGTTTGGAAAGAAAGGAAAGCTGAGTCCAAGATATGTCGGACCTTTTGAGATCCTAAAGCGTGTTGGCAAAGTAGCTTACGAGTTGGCATTACCACCGCACATGGAGCACATTCACAATATTTTTCACGTATCGATGCTTAAGAAATATAATCCAGACTCCAGGCATGTAATAGAATATGAGCCAATAGAGCTTCAGGCAGATTTGTCTTATGTAGAGAGTCCGATAGAGATTTTAGAGGAGAGAGAGAAAGTATTGAGAAATAAAGTGGTAAAGTTAATAAGAGTATTATGGAGAAACCCAAAGGTTGAAGAGTCAACCTGGGAATTAGAAAGTGATATGAGAGAAAAATACCCTCATTTGTTTCTTAGGAGATTCTGAGGACATAATCCTTTTAAGGGGGGAAGGATGTAATATCCGGGATATATCGTGTAATTATTTTGCTATTAAATAATTATTATGTGTGTTCAGTATCTATTCTGTGAGTTAATTGTTAAATGTTACCTGTACTTGGATATTTAAAAATAATATTAATTGAGTATTTTAATTTTTATATGTCCAAAATAAAACATAGATAATTGTCATATTTTCCTAATTATTTTTATGTTGATTTATGGATTTATAAGGATCATATAAAATTTATAAAATCTTTTTCCGAGTATTTAAAATCTATTTTATAAAAACGGGAACCAACTGACGTCAACCGTTGTTACGTTTTTGGAACCCGAAACTCTTCCGAGAACTCCTTCCTAACCTAATTGTAATATTCCGAGCATATTCCATGTTTCGACTTTTTCGATCCGGCGTACGGTTTATTCTGCGCGGGTCCCGGCGCAATATTTTCGATACAATATTCGTTTCGGTAAATCAATAAAACCCGTATTTTCGATAAACAGGAGCTTTTTATTAAACTATCCCAATTATCACTTCGTAGTACGTGTAACCAGGCGCTGAGACCAAGACCGCAGTACAAATTGTACTGATTTGGATAATTATCCTGAAAACTGATATCGTTTGGATCAGCTTTTATAAATAAACGTACTGTTTTATATCCGGAATGATCCAACGGGATACTAATTTCCCGTAATTATAAATAGCCTTTTTCCGTATTTTATTTCGTATCAAAATCAATTACAGATAGTTAATTTTATAATTTTCAGAGAAAAACCCTAATTACATAAAATGTTCTAAGAATCAAACAGCAAAACGAAGGCGTTACCAATCTCTGTTTTCAAAGCTTGAGTAACCAAAACGAAGGATTTGAAGTGTTCTATCAGATTCTGAGCTTTGTTTCACTGCAGAATCAAAGGTTTATTTTCGAATTTATTTTATTAAAAATATAAATTTTTGTTCGGATGATTGTTTGTATGATTTGATGATTGCATGTTGTAGAGCTTGTTTTCCTGATGATTTTCATATGTCATACGTCTGATTTGGAGTTCAATAACATGCTCAAAAGTGGGTTTAATTTTCAAATTTCAAAATTAGGGTTTATAACCCGTATGAATGTTTTCAATTGAAATTTGGGGGTTTTTGATTCAGGGGTTATTAGCTGTTGATTTATAGTGGGTTGTGTTCCTTATAAAATTTGCAATCGATTGATATATAGCTCGTTAACAGAGGATGCTTGAATCGAAGGGAGTTGTGTTTTAAAGATTTGCGATGTTCGCCGGAAACCGGCGATATTCTTGGCCAATTTCCGGCCAGAACAGGGATGATTAGAATGTTTTGAATGCATGAACAAGTTCCTGGTGTTGTGTAGTGTTGTTCCTGGTGAGGTGTTGCAGTTTAGTCCCTGTATTTTTGAAGATGGTGAAGTTTAGTCCCTGTAGTTTGCAAAGTTTTCAAAAATAGGATTCCTGTTTATAAAATGTTTAAAAATCATATTTCCTATTTATATTTATTTAAAAAATTCATTTTTAATTTCTGAAAATTCTGAAAATTATTATTTTAATTCTGAAAATTATTTTTAATTCAAAAATAAATATGAATTAATTAGTTAATTAATTTCAGTTAATTTTTAATTGATTAATTGGTCAATTAATTTGGAAATTAATTGATTAATTGATTTAATTAATTATTAATTGATTTTAATTAATTATTTAATTAGATATAATTACTTAAAAATGATTTAAAAATTCCGAAAAAAAGTTTCGAGCTTTAAAATATTATTCTAAATTATTTCCAAGGCTCGATAATTAGTATAAAATTGTTTCGGAGCCAGAATTGGCCAACCGAACCCTGTTTATTATTCCGAAATTGATCCAACGACCCGTTTTAATTCTGAAAAATGTTTTAAAATCATTTTAAATATAAGAAAATCTATTTATGACCCGAGACTTCTTTATAAATAATATATCATTGATTACGTGATGTATTATGTGCTATATGTGACTTGTTGATTGACTATCAGTCTATATATTCGGTGTTTACTTAATTATTACATAACTTTCAATCTGTTAATCGGATTTGGGTAAAACGAAGGGTAGACAGAAGTATGTGTTGAATAGAACTCTATGAGTCGATTATTGATAGATGTTTATGATATGTGAGCAGAAGAGGTAAGGCGTAGGAAAGGGAAATAGGTAGTTGAGGAGTAAGACGATTGTGATTGGAAGTGAGTGCAGAATAGTAAGCTAGTACTAGGCAAGTGTTCTGAACTTTCTCGAGATATTGTAGTACTTGATAATCCTGTGATATTGCAAGTGCTTTGAAGCACAGAAACCTAAATCCTGATTCCAGTTATTGATCTTGAGCCATGAACCTTATTCTTTCTAGACCATTGATTGTTGTATACCCAAACACGAACCTCAAGTATAAGATACTACTCCACAAATACATGCAAACAAAATTCCAAACACTAAACTGAATTAATTATATACTCAAACATTGTATCCTATGCTTTGAAAGTCCAAATCTTTGAAACCCTGAAATGTTGATTCCTTTGTTATCCAATTCTTTCAATACCAGCATCCAAGCTTTTAAATTATCTTATTGATCCTTACAAGGATTGAAACCCTTCATTGTTAAACACTCATTGTTGTTAATGATTCTGATTATTGTTTATTATTGCTTATTCTGTTATTATGTTAGAATTGGATTGTTTTTATAAAATTGTGGACCAGATTCATGGTCAGACCATATTATGGTCAAGTTAGGCCAATGTGTGCCTTGGATCCAGTAGTTAGAGCAATGTTGTGTGCCTTGCTCGAGGTTAGTGCGTGACTGATCAGCAGCCTAACCTTGGTTTTTAAATTAAAAGTATAATATCCAATTCTAAATCATAATCCATTATTTACTTGATATCATAATCATGTTCACCTGATGATCATTATTCTCAGTTTTGTTATTGTGACTTGCTGAGCTAGTTAGCTCATTTGTGCGATGTTGTTTATATTCTTTCCAGCTAAAAAGGAACCAGTTGGTAACGAGGATCCCCAGTCCAGCGCGAGAGCTAGGGGTTCAGGTTGAGAAAGCTGAGCTAGTAGGCTTCTTTTGGAATAATTTAAGTTTGTAAAAGTTTGTAATAAAGTTTAATACTCAGTTTGAATATGAATGGTTGGGATTTGAACGATATATAATATAAGTAGATGTGTGGCTTGTGTGCATACTTTAACCTGTTGCGATCCGTGGTAGTTGGTAAATAGGGTCACTGCATATTATTGTTATTTTTATTATTATTATAAGCAGGTTATAAATAAGATATGTGTGTGTGTGTCTGTGGACCCCAAACTTCTGACCCGGGTTTGGAGGGCGCCACAGATAGTCTTGCCGAAAGTCATACTAGCTTAAACTGATTGTCATACCGAAAGTTCTACTGGTTCAGCAGATTGTCTTGCTAGTTCAACCGATTGTCATTCCAGTTCAAGTGATTCTGTTGATTGAATTAAAAAGACAGAAGCAGCAGAAGACACAATTATCCAACAGAACACAAGTCAACCAACCAAGAACAAAAAGAAAAGAAGCAGACAATAGTTCATTTTCATCTGCAAACTTCAAGATCATCATTTCTAGTTTTAAAGTTAAATCCAAACAACTAGAAATCATTCTCTTGTTCTTATGTAACTATCTAGCGGATTAAATCCCTAGAACTTAATCTCAAATTGCGTTTAGCATTTGATTCTTTTTATTGCAAAAATAGAAAAAGTTCATTTCGAATTTATTCTAGATTTGTGATAATTAATTTGAGATTAATTCCTTGTAATCGATACTGTTGTTATAACACCTTTCAAGTTTAATAATATTCTTATTTAACTTGAATTTTGTTTCAATTTTTTATTCCGCATTAAATTCGATATTCGGTATTGTTTGTATTCAACCCCCCTTCTACAAACACATTGGGACCTAACAACAGGAGAAGCATCTCTGAAGCTATCAACTTAATTGACAGGAGAAGCATCTCAGGAAGCTGTCAACTTCGTGGAAGAAGATTGATTTCTTATTTTGATAAGAAACAACCTCAAGTCCAACAACTCTGTAGAACACTCTATGACAAGGCACCTTCACACCAGGTATCATCACTTTAGAGAGCATGTTTTTTAGTCAAAGAGTCACTTGCAGGAATACTTATTAAATTACTTGTTAAAATTAATCTTTTAAGACTGGTTTGTAAGTGTGAGATATCATTCATTGCATATTAGTTGGAAATCCCATCTGTAAGGAATTTTTTATATAAGTTCACAAGTATTAAATCTTCAATATTTAAAGGACTTGTGAATTTATCAGTAATCCAGTACCTCGAACTTAGTGCTAATATCTTGATTATCATGATTACAATGTCATATATATTTGTGGTAGCTAAGTATTATAGCATTAAGTTTAAATACTATTTTAATTGATTTAAATTATGACTGTAGACAATTCCATTCCATATCAGTCTCGTTATTTGAATTGTATTAAAATAATATGCAGCATAGTTATTTGTATCATGTACGAATAATTGTGGTACTTTTAGTATTAGTGATATTATTTAGAATTTTTGTTCTAAGTAAACAATGCTTAATTCTAAAATCACTAATATTGAAAGTTGAAGTATTTTCTAAGTTATGTGTATAAAACTCTCAATATTTAATATACTTAGAAAGTATTTCTAAAATTACTAATTATCCAGAGAGTGATTGCCATGTATATAAGTCATATATTCTATTGGTAATTATTCAAGGATAATTATAAATATTTAAGTGTCGGTATCTAACTTATAGATATTTAGTATTTATCTATTAAATATTTATTTTGGGTAGTTTGGATTATGGAAATTGAAGCAATTCAATGATTTTATTTTCTCCATAATTCAAACTAACTTCAAATAAATAAGTAGCATGATTGATTATAACTAAATATGTCAACAATTGATATCTAATATATTGATTGTAACTTATGTATTATAAGTTAATTATGAGATTTTGATTTTAGTGAATTTAGCAATGCTTATATCTCAAGAATTTACTGAAATCAGAACATGATTGTAGCATGATTAGTTGTGTGTAAATTCTTGACTTATATCAGTTAATGATATTTAGTTAAGAGTTTAACTATGAACAAATTATGAAGTATTAGTATTTGTGAAATTACTAAGAACTCCTCTAAGTAATCAATGCTTATCTTCAGTCACTTATACTAATATGGAAAGTGTGGAAATTTTTCTTAAGTACAACTATGGTTAAAATGTTTGATTGCTTTATTAGAAGTAACCATATGTTGTCAAGTTAAAATAATTTTTATACTTATTTGTAAATTCCTAAACACTTTGATAATAGATGCAATACTCAATGGATCAAAGTATACGGAACTTATAATATTTTTCTAAGATTGCAAACAAGACAATGTTGGTTAATGTTTCTTTATTTATCGAACCAATATTGTTTGAGATATTATAGTTGTTAGGAGTTAACAATTGTATGATATATGAAATTGAATGCTAATGCCTATTTGATAGATAAATGATATTTAATTCATTGATATCTAATTTTAATATTAAAATAAGATGCAACATAATCATTGATATCTAAAGTACTTGACAAGTATTAGACAATGATATATTTTTAATATTTTGCTGCAGATAATTGTGAGATTTTAAGTTCTAGTGGATTTATATGAGTTCTATATCTGACAGATTCACTACAATTTGAAATCAGCAGCATAGTCAGTCTTATTAAGGATATTTATCAATAAACAATGTTGTTGATTATATTCTTATAAAGATAGATTATGAAGCTTTTGACGTGAATAAGAATTGTTTAGTCTTTACCCTAAGTGATCAATGCTTTTACAAAAACTCATTCATATTGAAAGAAAAAATCTTTCTTTCTCTTCTTAATACTGCTAGGTCATCAGTTTGTGTCTTATCAAATCATTTATCTTTTTAGGCATAAAACAGACTTGTGCACTCGAACAGTTTTAGGAGAAAATCAAACTTCTTTCTACATTGGTGATTTCTTATTTCTTTAAAATATTTTGAAATCACTATTGTACATCATTTCTCTCAAAAAATTAAATGCATAATTTTCATTCATTATAGATCTTAAGTGCATTTTATCTCTATATTTCCATATGCTCTGTGATGCAGGTTCAGCCCCCAATGGCATTCTTTCATTTGATAGTCATGAGGTTGAAAACCCACAACTTTTATCCCAGACTGTAAAGACAAACACAGAAACAGAACCAACCAACACTCTCTTATCACTAAAATAAAGTATGAATGAGCGTGAGGGAGAAAGTGCCGTAGTGCACCACATAAGGAAGGTTCTGAAATCAATCCAACAGCTCTGTCTCCTACAAAGATGAACAGTATTAAAATTGAGACAACTGCTATCCCCCATACATCTTCTCAAAAAGATGTAATGACTGAAAAGGCACAAAACAGTTACTAGATTCATCTTCTCAACATGGTGCGTCTATTGAAATTCGCCTGTCGGTCAGGGTATCCGATGTAGTGTCACCACCTCAAACATAAGCAATTCTTGATGCACAAGGAAATGTTACACATACAAAGGATGAGTTGACGGAAATAAGAGTTTTGACCATTTTACGGCCAGATTTGATTGTTCAAGGTTCTTTAATGGACCAATTGCCTTTACAGGTGTTAGGAGAGGATACTAATCCAATAGCCATATGTTAGTGGTTAGTGTCTACCTCCCCAAGACTAATAAACCTGGATGCATCTGCGGATAGTGGATCTGACATAGGTTTCGGCAACTTGTTGACAATGATTCAGATATTACCTGATGAGTCACAAGGAAATGTCTTCACAGACATTAGAAGGAAACTTTGATCTTTATGCTAAATTTTTTGGATCATTGTTTACCTTCCCAGAGTTCAAATCTGGAACCCTAAAAAGGAAACTAAAAACTTGTAGATTATGACTCAGATTCATCTGACGAGTTTAACAAGGATGGGGATTTGCGAACTCCTATTGCACCACCTGTGACCTCCTTAAAGATTGCTAAGGTGATTTTCCTTGCAGGTACGACTGGATTTTGGAGCTATGAGAGGAGTGATACACTTGTGAGAATGAGTATAAATACGAGTGGAGAGAAGAGTGAAACACTTGTGAGGTACACGAAACATAATCACACACTCACAGTGAAGAAGAAAGATAAACACTATATTCCATTCCCTATCCCTAAACATGGTTCTTGATACTTCGGGTCTCGAATATGTTTATGATTGGAACCTAACTCTTAGGGACCTAACATTTACAGACTGGATTAGAATACTTCGGGAACTAACAAGTTGGGAGCTAACAATTGGTGATCTCACATTGGGGAGGTATAAGGAGTTGGGAAGATTGGTGAACATGATGATCAACAGTGAAGTCATTCTTGCAGCATTTAAAGGGACATGGTTGATCAGACTATGACTTGTTATTTCTTTTCCAACCAAGTAAAATATGAGAACTCCTTCAGAAAACAGCATGCATTCCTTCTCTAAGGGGGAGATAAAAGCTTATATAATAGTTTGGAGGATTCCTCAACTGAGGGGGAGAAATAGCAGGAAGGAAGAAAAAGGTAAAGCACATGTACACTACATCACACAATTGTTGTTTGTAACTACGGATCCTATTGTACGGGAGAGGTGGTAAACATAAGGTGATTTCCTAGTGATCAGAAGAAGTGGTTTGGTTCATCACTATTCTTCATAAGGGGATAAGCTATTTTCCAAAAGGGGAATACCATTGGTTTTTATCTGCAGATCATATTGTACGGGAGAGGTGGTAAACGAAGGTGATCTCCTTTAAGCAGTTGATTCTCATAGGGGGAGAAGCAAGAGAGATATGTGTTTCTCAACAGGAAATATGGTTGTACAAAAGAAGCTGCCGATAATTACTTCAAGACTGAGAAGTATTATCTGGCAGAGATTTGAAGAACCAAGGAAATGAAGATGAAACTACTTGAACATCAGTTCAGTACTAAAGGAACAAGCATCTTTCATTTCAGTTACTCAAGAAATCTGAAAATGCAGTATTTGATCCAGAAAATCAGTAGCATTATTTACAAGTCCTGGTACATTACTTTTTCTTGTTGTTAGTTGAGTTATCCTCTCTATTTAATTTATTTTTTAAGTTTAACAATCAAATAGGGGGAGATTGTTGGTGAGAATGCGTAGCTGAATAAACAGTTATGTGATAACTCAACACAATAACAACACTAGAACATGACAAGCTAATAATATTGCGTCTACACAAGATATCAGGGTGAATGAAGACAAGGAAAATACAAAGAATCAAAAGATTAGAAGAAAGCTTGAAGTCTGTTTAGAGGTGACTGAAAGAAGTTCATTAATATGTTCATGCATCAGTGAAGAATAAAGATTAAAAACTTTTAGGATTTCAGAAATGTTGAAGATTCAGTGTATAAGTGCTACCAGAAGATCTCAGTGTATTAGCATTGATTGAAGATAGATAGTGTATGAAGCATAGGAATCTGAAGAATTGAAGATATGGTATAGACAAAGGTTAAAGAAGACAATTGCAGTCTTGAAGCTATACTCACTGACAGGAGTTCATTTATATATTCAAGCGTCAGTGAAGAACAGTGAATGAAGTATTCAAGATTGTAGTAGTAATGAAGACGTTGTCTACAGTACCAGAAATGATTCCAGTGAAAGTACATTTATTTATTGACAGTCAGTGTTAGAAGCAATGGATATTCAACCAATCTGTATCAACTCAGAAACATAAGATAAATTGAATTAGGTTCTCTCAATGCTAGTTGTTTGTGAACCAGACCAGTGCACTAAACATCAGTATACAAGAAGGGATTTTAATTCAGTTACAAAAGAAGTGTTGCTACAGTGAAGAATGGCAAAAAAGAAGCAAAATATTCTAAGGCAGAAGACTCTTCACTCTGGTCGCCATAGATTTGTAAGGATCACTACTAGTAATCTCTGTGATCGCCATAGAGAATTCCTCTAAGACACCTCAGTGGTTTCCATAGAGAATTCCTCTAAGACAACACAGTGGTCGCCATAGAGAATTCCTCTAAGGCACCACAATGGTCACCATAGAGAATCACTCTAAGGCACCACAGTGGTCGCCATAGAGAATCACTCTAAGGCACCAGTGGTCGCCATAGAGCATCTACTGGTCGCCACAGAGCAATACAGATGTGGGTCACCATAGAGCATCTACTGGTCGCCATAGAGCAACACAGATGTTGGTCGCCATAGAAGAGAAGCCAAGGAATTATACTGGTCGCCATAGAACACTTGGTTGATTTTCCAGTGAATTATACAGCAGGAATTCAAGGATATTTGTGGACACAGAGCTGCCACCTGTCCAAAGGAATTGAAAGTCTACACAGAGAAGAAGAATATATAACAATAAAAATGATTATTGTTAATCAGTTCTGTTCATCTTCTCTCTCACGGGAGGTGATGAAAACAAGAAATAAAGAGAACACAGAGAAGCTCAGCACATTGATATTTGTTTAACTTCTTACCGGAGAAATATTATAATACCCGATTTAACTCTTGTATATTCATAAGGGCATTATAATCGTTACCCGGTAATTAAATCCTTAGACAAATAAAAGCTAGAACATTGTATAGAATTTAATTTGTTGATCTTTGTAGAAGCTAGGAACTTTGTTGTTCTTAGATTGTAGCCGGTTAATTTATTTACCGGAGTGTAGCAACACCCCTCGCGGATTTATGTAAGAATATATACTTCCCTGAATATCTTGTGTTCCTTATTTTATATTTTCGAATACTATTCCTCTCAAAAATACGAAACCACTAACCGAGCACTAAATCTATATCCGCTAAAGAGTCGAAAGAATTTTTAATATAGTGACTATCGTATTCAACCCCCCTTCTACGATAATTCGGGACCTAACACTCTTACACTCTATTTGTGCCTCATGGTTTGACAACCAATCTATTCCTAATATAAAATCGAATTCTCCTAACTTAAAAGGGATTAAGTCAGTAGAAAAGTGTCGACCTTTTATAACCACATCACAATTGGGACAAACCTTATTAATAATGACTTTCTCTTGATTTGCTACCTCTATAATCAAGTTGGGTTCAAGAGGGTACACAACACAATTTAGTCTATCAAGAATACTTTCATAAATAAAAGATCTAGTTGCTCCAGAATCCATTAATACTTTTACTTCTACTGAGTTAATAACAAGCATACCTGCCACCACATCCACATCTTGCACTACATCTTTCATTGTCATATTGTAGGTTCTAGCTCTGGGTTGAGCTGTTGGTGCTGGGAGAGGCGGCGGTCCAGCAATCCTAAGAATATTGGCCTGTTGAACAGGCTCCTTGCAGTTTCTGGCCATATGGCCCACTTTTCCACACTTGAAACAGGTTAAGTCAGGCTTTTTTGCTCTGTTTGGGCACTCTGATGAGTAATGCCCTTTCTGGTTACACTTGAAACTGGTTACATCCAACTTGTTACACCTTCCCGTGTGTCTCTTCCCACAAACTTTACACTCTTGAATCTGAGGTCTACTATCCTTTCCCGGTTATCCTGCCTTTTGGAAACGGTTCTTCTGGGCTCCATTACCGGGTTTAAACTTCTGAAACTTTTGGTTTTGACCTCCACTATTCTTTCCAAACTTTCCGGTGAACTTTGAACTTCCTTGCTCTTGCTCCGAACTCTCAAACTTCCTTTTCCTACCTTCATTTTCTCTTTTTTGCAGCTTCACGCTCTCCTTCCACTATCATTGCATTTTGTACTAGGGCGGCATAGTTCTTGATCTCCAATAGTGCCACTTGACTTCGAATCCATGGCCTAAGTCCCTATTGAAATCTTTTGGCCTTCTTCGCCTCCATATTCACATACTCAGGTACAAATCTAGACAACTCTGAAAATTTCACTTCATATTCTGCTACCGACATATCTTCTTATCTGCGGTCCAAAAATTTCATCTCCAACTGGTCTTGCATATAACTTGGCAAATACTTCTCCAGAAATATTTCAGTAAATTTCTCCCACGATAAATCATTTCCTTCAAGCAAAGCCTTCGAAGATTCCCACCAGAAACTCTCTTTGTTTTTAAGGTAATAACTCGCATACTGAGCTTTCTTTTCATCCTTAACTTCTGCTAACTCAAACGCTTTCTCCATTTCTCTTAACCACAACCGAGCTTTTATTGGGTCGGGCAAACCTAAGAACTCTGGGGGATGAACAGATTGAAAGTGTTTGAAGTTTCCAACTTTAGGGGCTACGGGTTATTGCAAAAGCTGAGCAAGTCGGCTCATCATAGTGGTTTCTTGATTCATTTCTGGGTCTTGGGTTTCTTCTTCTTGGTAATCTAGTGAGTTGTCCATTTCTTACAAACCTGATTGAGCAATTATTTAGCAATACGATAGCATGGCATTGATATATGTGTAACAACATTTTATTACAAAATCTCTTTTGCGGGTTTTAAGCTTTACCCAATTTTGTACATGCAATCCTATTACTATATAATTTCTCATATCAGTGGTGTTTTCTCATGGCACAGGGTATGATTTTACGAAATTTTAAACACGGTTGTATGGAAATATGGTATGCAAGACAGTTTATAAGGATTTCCAGGGTGCACAATAGGAAACAAGATATATGATTGATTCAACAACCAAAGGTACATAGATAAAAGTCTGATTATGACAAGTTCTGGAATAAGGTACAATAATATAACAGGGTTAAACAGAGAAAAAACTGGAAAACATCCCCCTATCTACCCCTAACTTCTAACAACTACTACTACAAATTTCTGAGATACAATACAATATAACAAATGAAAAAGGGATCTCGACATCTAACCAAGTATCCCAAAGATTACCGCCGCTGAAAAACAACAACTACAGGCCCCACCAAATGTCCCGCTTGACCAACATTAACATCTAATCATCCAGAATCTCTCTCAACACAACCAACATCCAGCGAATGATCTTATGCAGTCGCCGGGCCTCAGCATCAGCATCACTAGTGGATGGTCCCTCATCCAATCTCCTCTGGGCAACCTGCTCCATCAACTGAATCCTAGTTCTCCACTCCTCCATCACTACTGAAGTCCTTTTCCTAGATTCTCGAATTAACCTATCCATCAAAGCTCCCAACTCAGGAATACGGGAGTAAACAAAGTCTCGATCCTAGACTAACTTGCCACCAACACTGACAGGCACACTCTTAGGCATCTCAGACTCTGGCTCAGGGGCTGAGGTCTCTGACTCTGGCCTCAAGGGTGATATCTGCAAAGGAATCTCACTACTCTCAAATTGATCCTCCTCTGGATCTGAACTAACATACACAGGCTCCTCTGAAGAGGGTGGAATGGGGTCCACTGGGGTACCGGTCAAACTAATCTCTGAATCAGAATCACTACCACTATTGGGATCTTGAGAGAAAACACAAAACATCAACCAAGAAACAACATTAGGGTTAAATAAAACCTTTAACTAACTCACACCCTAACTCTAGTTGCCACTTTAACTTATATACACTTTCCTTAGACTATACCTAATAGTCTAACTCAACTCTATATAAGTCGAACACTCTCGCGATATAGGTATACATACCCAAAATACCCCTTTTTATCCTAACTTATCTCAGGGACTAGTTCTTGTAGCTCTGATACCAACTTGTGACGTCCTCAATCTCGGGGTTAGAAAATGAGGACCCACACATCTTTAAACTATGAACAAATAAGCATAAACCCCGATTAACTACTAACAGGATCAAACAGGATAAAGTTTGAGACAAGATTACAATTACCAAACATAATATATAAATTACAACCCAAAATAAAACCAAATTTACATAATCGATTCCAACTTGGAACCGATAGATAACCCATTGTATCTTTACAACTTTCTGGCTAAGTGTTTGCTCACACATAACCTGTACTACCTGCTCTGGCATCTGGAAGCCTACAACACGGTAGGGACCACCAGGTACGCTCTTACGAGTAGTGCGCCTAAGCCTGGCCATCCTCTTGCTTAACTGCTATGGTTAGATCAAAGCAAAAATATATGAGTATAAAACTCAGCAAGTAACTATATAACAGTTCTACAATACAAAATCCACAATATATCATAACTGTTTTCAAGGAATTCTACTTTAACATCTCTAGGTGGCAGATTTCTGTCCATGGGTTTTGAAAGGGTTATGAAGAAAGGCTTTGGGTTTTCAGGAAACAAAGCTCAAGATAGGGTGAAAGCCAACATTCATCACAAATCATTAACAGGATCTCAAATGATCTTTCAAATGGAAAGCGAGAATCTATTCATCTTTGGGAATCAATTATATGATTGATAATATTATAAGAATCAGGGTTCACAAACTGTATGTTAATCAATATCACAATCAACTCTTTTCGAAATATTATAAGCCATTTAATTTTCAAAGAATCAATTACTGAATAAGGAATTCAATTCATCTTTAAATAATATGGAACCCTTGATTGGACTACTTTAACTTTTAATTCATAATAATACGGGTGATCATCCCGTACCGACCTCCATCTGGTCATTAAGGTACCTATGGCATAATTTCAGCCTTAAATCGGACTAGCCCAATAGCCTCTTATATGAATGGACTAGTCCCACTAGTCTCTTACGTCTCAAATCCAATCCATCAAGAATTCGTTTGGAAAACCTTGTGTTGGAAAAGAAAGGTTTTACTAAATTCATTTGTTCATTACCGAGAATATGAAATCATTCAGACTCTTTCAAGTCGAAACTCATTCTTAAGTTCAATTTCAAGAATTCCAAGAAAGTGAATGAATCAAAGATAAGCAAAGTTCAATGCTAGGGATTTTGATCAAATGATTACAAGGTATACAGTTTAGGGAATCAAACGGTTTCAAGGATCATTATAGATAAGATCACAAAGGGATGAAGGATTATCACGCAAGGGGTTTACAAGAATTCAAGGTATTAACAAGTGATCAGGATAAGAAAAGGGTACTAAAAGGTTGAACAATAATCTTATCAATAACAAGTTCACAAGGACAATGACAGGGCATCTCAAGAATCAAGAATAGGTGTACAAACACTATAAAAGTTCAATACTCTATCATGGCATGAACAATATCCTCTCTATAATAATTTACACAAGTAAGTAAAGTTACTTGCCTGAATTCGCTTTCCTATTTCACAAAGGTTGAACTACTGCCACCTAGTACACTTTTCCCTTTCCAAGCCTGAATGCCCCACGCTCCGAATCTACAATCCAAAATTCAAAACCTTAATTTAATTCCCACTCGACGTTCCTAGAATGCTTAATAATTCCCTTTATCGCAATACCCTAAGAGTATATATACTCAATTATAAACACACAACACGTTTATACCAAAGCTCATATACTTTAACCAAATAGACTTCGAATCACGTATTACGATGCAAATACGACATATAGCATTTAATCCTTGTATTTCAAATTCTATACTTGAGTTATCATATCACTTATATAACCTTATATCAAGACGACTCAATCCTTCCTTTTTCATCATTTAATTCGAACCAAAACAAACAAACAAATCACATATCTCTTAGAAATTTCACATGCAATCACTTAGAAAGGTAATGGAATCAAATCAATCACTTTTATACCTATACTCCATTCAGCTATAACCACAAAACACAACCCAGGAATCAAACATTAACATGCAAGCATCAAAATTGCATATAAACTTAGATCAAGTTACCACTCATTCTTTTAAGTCATCTTTAACCTAAACACTTACATGGCATAGCTCTATCTTGACATGCATTTACTATTTCGTTCAAAACCAAGTCGAAATTACGTCGACAATCCATTAAACACATAAATCATCTTAATTCCTTAAGAACAAGCAAGAACACTCAAAATTTCTAATAATCAAGACATGCATGCATCATTTGGTATTCTTAAACCACAACTCCATCTATTTATTCAATAATCTCTACAATCAATCGACAATAAATCATTTACAACATCAAAATTAACTTAATGATCAAGAACAAACATTCGCAACCATTCAACAAGAATCAACTTAATAACTTTTAAAATTACAAATCCCATTCAGTTTTAAACTAAAACACCACATGCAAACATCGAAAATAGGTTTATGAATACGAGAGCTCAGTTATTACATCATCACTCACCACATGTTCACCGGAGTTCATCACCGGTGGCGGTGGTTTCACGGTGGTGCCCCCATTCGGGGGTTTCCAACCTTAAAACCTCCAATTAACTTTCAAAAATACAGCAACACACGCATGCAAGGCTCAATCTTCACAGAAATTTACAGAAATTGCAAGCAATCATTCGAAGGAAATAAAGACTCAACACTCGGCTCAAAACCGAGCCCATCGCACATACACACACTCGCATGCAAGCACAAATACACACATGCATATAATTTAAAGTATTTATCTAGGATGAGCATGAAGTTTCATGGATGAATCCATAGAAATCAATGAGAGAAGAGGATTGAACCGAGAGAAAAGAAAAGAGAGAGAGAGAGAGAGAGAGTTTGAGAGAGAAAAGAGAGAGATGAGAGAAAGTGAGAGAAGAGAGAAAGTGAGGTCGGGTGAAAGAAAAGAAAGGGGAAGGGGAGGGAGTATATATATTAGTTTGGCAAGGGTAGTATGGTCATTATACCATACTTTAATTTTTTTTTTCTCTTTTCTCTTATTTTCAATCTAAAAATGAATTTAATCAAGAAGTAACTCTCTCTGAAAAGATGGGAATGAAACGAATAATAATTTTAGAGCGTAGATCTCGAATAAATTCATATATTCACACATCACAACTCATATCTGATCACAAAATTTCCCTTTTTATTATTATTCCATGTTGTGAATATGTTGTATACTTGATGATTACCTAAACAAAACATCTAAGTAAATTTTACTTAGTGAAATAATGTAGCACTCGACGGATAAGAATTATAGTCCCGACGGATAACTCGTTTTAGTCCCGACGGATGAGTAACTTATTATCCATCGAGTGAGTAGCTTATGTAATAATAAGTTTGTAGCACAGTGTTGTATGCACCTTTGTATAGAATCTGTAGTAGTATATAAGTCATGTTGACTTTAACTAGATATGCAGAATAGGTTGATTAACTGTACATAAGCAATGTCTTGTAATTCTGTATAAGTGAAATGAAGTCAAGTGCCAAAATAGCTATCAACGGATGTTTAACAAAGCTTCGACGGATGATCAAATGACTTTCAACGGATGTATAAAATAGCAGTTGTCGGATGATCAAGTAAGTCATCGACGGATGATCTGAAAGTCGACGGATGATCATATCAAGATTCAAACATCAGTTGAACAGTGAAAGCTGACACACAGCCGTCGAGTTGGATACAAACACACTGTGGAAGCCCATTAACTGGGTAATAGAGGACGAAAAGCAGCAAAGATCAAGACTGTTAGATTTTATATTTATTCAGTTCTTTTGACTTTGTAATCTTGGTAATATATAAACCAAGAGAGTAGCAAATAGAAAAATAACTAAGAGAGCTAAGAAACAAACACAGAGAAATCTTTGTAAGCAATATCTTTAGCATTTCCTGTGTTCTTAGTAGTTCTATTTTGTATAAGCAGCTGTGAGCATTTCTGCACACAGAGTCCTCTCGATATATTAAATATATCTCTGGTGGAATTGTTTAAATCCACCAGAAAGTTTTTAAAGACTCTTGTTTTTAATTACTCTTGTTTTGATTCATTAAAGTTTATATTCCGCATTGTGCTAATCAAAACAAATATATCTATCATCGAGTTGAACATTTTTATTTCAAGAAAAAGTTCAAGAATTCCATTCAACTCCCCTTCTGTAATTCTTGCTATATTGTTAAGGGACTAACAATTGGTATCAGAGCAGGGTCTTAATCTACAAAGAGTTTAAAGATCAAAACAATACAACAAGATGAACAAGAAAGATGTTGGAGTCAAGATTCCTTTTCTTGATAAAGATAATTACCATCATTGGAAGGTAAAGATGCATCTTCATATGCTTTATCAAGATGAGGCCTATGTGGACTGCATAGAAAGAGGCCCTCATGTTCCAATGAGAGCTGCAACAGGAAATGAACCATCTGTTCCAAAGCCAAGGCATGAATGGTCTGAACCTGATCTTGAACAAGTCAGGAAAGATAAAAAGGCCATGAACATTCTGTTCAATGGTGTTGATGCAGATATGTTTGATAACATCATCAACTGCAAGACTGCCAAGGAAGTTTGGGACACAATACAGATAATCTGTGATGGTACTGAGCAAGTAAGAGAAAATAAAATGCAACTCCTGATTCAGCAATATGAGCATTTTCACAATGAAGAAAGTGAGTCACTCACTGACATTTTTAGTAGATTCCAAAAGCTACTAAATGCTCTTAAATTGCATGGAAGAGTCTATCAGACTAAAGACTCCAATCTGAAATTTCTCAGATCTCTTCCAAAGTAATGGAAACCAATGACAGTCTCATTGAGAAACTCTCAAGATTATAAGGAGTTTACTTTGGAGAGACTGTATGGCATTCTGAAGACCTATGAGCTTGAAATAGAGCAGGATGAAAGAATGGAGAGAGGAAAGAAGAAGGGAGGATCCATTGCACTAGTGGCTGAACTGGAAAAGGAGAAGGAAGTGAAGATGGAAGCTGTGGAATCAACTTCAAAGGCCTGTGAAAGCAAGGGTAAAGGGCTAGCTGCAGAAAGTGAAGATTCTTTGCGTCAAGATGACATGGAGGACATTGATGAGCACCTAGCAATCCTTTCAAGAAGATTTGCCAAGCTCAAGTTCAAGAAGAACTTTGGAGCTGCCAAGCCAAATAGAAACATGGTGGATAAGTCAAAATTCAAGTGTTTCAAATGTGGCTTGGCAGGGCATTTTGCATATGGGTGTAGAAAGTCAGATTCCAGTAAGAAGAGATTTGAGTCTGTGGATTATAAGCAAAAATACTTTGATCTACTCAAACAGAAGGAAAGGGCTTTTATTACACAAGAGAATGACTGGGCAGCTGATGGTTTGGATGAAGATGAGGATGTCAGCTATGTCAATCTAGCCCTTATGGCCAAATCTGATGAAACAGAGACAAGTTCCTCAAGCAATCAGGTAATTACTACAAACCTTGCACATTTATCTAAAGCTGAGTATAATGATGCAATAAATGACATGTCTACAGAATTGTATCATTTGCGTGTTACACTTAAGTCCCTCACTAAAGAAAATGCTAAAATCAAAGAAAACAACTTATTTTTGAGTGAGAGGAATAATGTGCTTGAGTCTTAGTTTGTTGAGTTTGAGAAACTAAAAATTGAGTGTAGAATTGCTAAGGAGGAATTAACTGAGTCCTTGAAAAAGGAAGAAATTTTAAAGAAGCAGCTTGATCGTGAACAGGAGGTGATTAAAGCATGGAAAACATCCAGAGATGTTCATGCTCAAATCACCAAGGTTCAAGGAATTGAGTCCTTTTGTGATGAAGCCTGGAAAAAGAATAAGGAGAAACTAGAACCTATTTTGGTAGATGGATTGCTGACAGATGTCTCGACGGATGATGAGGACTATCCGTCGGATAACAAAATGTGTTATCCGTCGAATGATAAATATCCTAATCCGTCGGCTGTGAGCAAACCCATTAGTAAAGCCAAATTAACCAAGCTAAATGAAAAGTATGGGTCTGTTTCCAAGAACTTTGTTTCAGGGGAGTCAAGTCAAGCCAAGAAAGGGAAGAAGGCTAATGTTGGTCACATGACTGTCAAACAGTTGAGTGACAGACTTGAGAAGATAGAGGTAAAAACAGAGAATAAAAGGAAAAACAATAGGAATGGTAAAGTAGGGATTAACAAACATAATAACTACACACCTGACAAATATGCTCCTAGAAAAATCTGTGTCAAATGTGGTAGTGTAAATCATTTGTCTGATAATTGCAAATCTGCCATGCCTACTCCCATGTCTGTTCAGCCTCAATTCTCTAACATGAATGCCATGCCTCCTATGCCTGTTAATGCTATGCCTACACAGAACATGAATGCACAGTTTGCTAACATGTCATTTGCACCTAATCCATATTATGCTGCATATAATATGCCTCAAATGCCATTTAGCATGCCTTACTGGAATAACATGTTTGCACCAAGCATGCCATTTCCTGTTAGCCATAACATGCATAATAATTCTGTTGCATCTAGTGGTTTCAAAGGCCCAACCCAAATGACTAAGGAAGAATCTGAAATTCCTAAGTCAAATGAGTTAAGATCTAAGAAACAGAAGAAGAAAGCTAACAAGGCAGGACCCAAGGAAACTTGGGTTCCAAAATTAACTTGATTTGATTTTGATGTGTGCAGGGAAACAGAAGGAATCTTTGGTACTTGGATAGTGGTTGTTCAAGACACATGACTGGTGATTCTACCCTGCTCACAGAGTTTGAAGAGAGAGCTGGCCCAAGTATCACTTTTGGAGATAACAGCAAAGGTTATACTGTGGGATATGGCTTGATTTCAAAGGACAATGTCATCATTGAAGAGGTTGCCTTAGTGGATGGTCTCAAACATAATCTGTTGAGTATCAGCCAGCTTTGTGATAAAGGCAACTCAGTAACCTTCAACAAAGAAACCTGTGTTGTGATTAATAATCAAAACAACAAAGTGGTTCTCACTGGTGTGAGAAGAGAAAATGTGTATCTAGCTGACTTCAACTCAACTAAAGCAGAATCTGTAACTTGTCTTCTCAGTAAAGCAAGTCAAGATGAAAGTTGGCTATGGCACAAGAAGCTATCCCATTTGAACTTCAAGACCATGAATGAGCTGGTAAAGAAAGAGCTGGTTAGAGGCATTCCTCTGGTGGAGTTTACAAAGGATGGACTGTGTGATGCCTGCCAAAAAGGGAAGCAAATTAAAGCATCTTTCAGGAAGAAACTTGATTCAGCAATTGAAGAACCTCTGCAACTGCTTCACATGGATTTGTTTGGACCAGTCAATGTATTGTCAATCTCAAAGAAAAGATTTTGCCTAGTAATTGTAGATGATTTCTCAAAGTTCTCTTGGACCTATTTCCTAAAGTCCAAAGATGAAGCTAGTGAAATCATCATCAATCACATAAGGCAAGTTAACAATCATCCTGATTTAAAAGTTAGAAGAATCAGGAGTGACAATGGAACTGAGTGACAATGGAACTGAGTTAGAAGATTTTGTCATGAGAGCATTCTGTGAGGAAAATGGGATCTTGCATGAGTTTTCAGCAGCAAGGACTCCACAACAGAATGGAGTAGTGGAAAGAAAGAATAGATCTCTTATTGAAGCTGCAAGGACAATGCTTGAAGAATCAAAATTACCAACATATTTCTGGGCTGAAGCTGTCAACACTGCATGCTACACTCAGAACATCTCTCTGATTAATCAAGCAAAATGCAAGATACCTTATCAATTGTTCAAAAACAAGAAGCCAACTCTGAACTTTCTTCATGTCTTTGGCTGTAAATGCTATATTCTGAGAAATCAAACTGATCAAAATGGGAAGTTTGATGCTAAAGCACATGAAGGAATTTTTGTTGGATATGCTGTTGGTAAAGCATATAGAGTATACAATCTAAGAACCAACATTGTTGTTGAATCTATACATGTTGTGTTTGATGATAAAAAGATTGAAGGACTAAAAGATGGTACCATGAGAGCCTCAAATTCGACAATGTTGAGATGGTCAGTGATGAAAGTGATGATGAGAGTGATCAAGAAAAAGTGTCTAAGGATAATGCAGACAAATCTACTATAAATGAAGCACAAAACTCAACATCCGTTGAGTTATATAATACTTCATCCATCGGAAGGCAATCTGTATTATCCGTCGGAAGACAACCTGCCTCATCCGTCGATACTCAAAATTCACCATCCGTCGGGTTATCAAAAGGAGCATGAAGTCAAGGCAGATCACCCATAGAAAGCACCCCAATCTCAAATCAAAGATCCACAAACTCAAGGGGAGTTTCTAGCAATCAAAACTCAATCACACATCAAGACAACATTGAGGTCTCTTCATCTAGGGCTAATCTACCTCAACCAAGAAAATGGACAAAAGATCACCCCTTTGAACTGATTATTGGTGATGTTTCTTCCAGAGTTCAAATCAGGAGAGCAACTCAAGAAGAATGTCTATACAGCAGCTTCCTGTCTAAGGAAGAATCAAAGAAGGTAGAAGAAGCCTTATTAGATCCTGATTGGATTTTAGCTATGCAAGAGGAGCTAAACCAATTTGAAAGGAATAAAGTATGGAAGCTGGTACCCAAGCCTAAAGGAAAGAATCCAATAGACACCAAATGGGTATTCAGAAACAAGATGGATGAAAATGGCATAGTAGTAAGGAACAAAGCAAGATTGGTTGCTAAAGGCTATTGTCAGCAAGAAGGGATAGATTTTGATGAAATATTTGCTCCTGTTGCAAGACTTGAAGCCATCAGAATCTTCTTAGCCTATGCAGCCCATGCCAATCTCAAAGTCTATCAAATGGATGTCAAAAGTGCCTTTCTGAATGGAGATTTGGAGGAAGAAGTGTATGTAAGTCAACCTCCTGGCTTTAAAGATCCAAATTTCCCAGAGTATGTCTATTATCTACTGAAAGCACTTTATGGACTGAAGCAAGCACCTAGAGCCTGGTATGACACTTTATCAAAGTTCCTTTTGGAAAGTCACTTCACAAGAGGTACTGTAGATAAAACTTTATTTTTCAGAAATGTGAATGGTTCTAACATACTTGTTCAAATTTATGTAGATGATATTATTTTTGGCTCTACAGATGAGAAACTTTGTAAAAAGTTTGCCAAACTGATGCAAAGTAAGTATGAAATGAGTATGATGGGAGAACTAACTTACTTTCTTGGTTTACAAGTTAAGCAAGTTAGTGATGGAATATTCATTAGTCAAACTAAATATATTTTTGATCTTTTAAAGAAGTTTGATCTAATGGATTGCACATCTGCAAAAACTCCCATGGCCACTACAACTAAGCTTGAACTAAACACTACTGAAAAGTATGTGGACATTTCAAGTTATAGAGGCATGGTTGGCTCACTTCTGTACTTAACAGCCAGTAGGCCAGATATAATGTTTGCTACATGTTTGTGTGCTAGATTTCAGGCTGATCCTAGAGAGTCTCATTTGATAGCTATTAAAAGAATTTTCAGATATCTCAAAGGAACACCAAACCTTGGCATTTGGTATCCTAGAGATTCTGGTTTTGATCTAACTGGTTATTCAGATGCAGATTATGCAGGTTGCAGAATTGATAGAAAAAGCACAACAGGAACCTGTCAATTTTTAGGAGACAAGCTTGTGTCCTGGTTCAGTAAAAAGCAAAATTCAGTTTCTACTTCCACAGCTGAAGCTGAATATATTGCTGCTGGCAGTTGTTGTGCACAGATTTTATGGATGAAAAATCAATTGCTAGACTATGATTTGCAAGTTGAAAGGATTCCTATTTTCTGTGACAACACAAGTGCAATTGCCATCACTGAAAATCCAGTGCAACATTCAAGGACAAAGCATATAGACATCAAGTACCATTTCATAAGGGAACATGTAATGAATGGTACTGTAGAGTTACATTTTGTTCCAAGTGAGAAGCAATTTGCAGATATTTTTACCAAGCCACTGGATGAATCCACCTTTTCTAGGTTGGTAAGTGAGTTAGGTATGCTTAATTACTCTTGAATTTATCTGTATTATTCTTACAATTTGAAAAGAAGCCAGAAATTTAGTTGATTTTTAGTCTTGGATGAAATTTTGGCTAAGTCAAAATTTGTATCTCGACGGATGACCATTATCCATCGGGTTGAGTCATCCGTCGATATACAAATTGTAAATAAAAATCAATTACTTTTCTGGAATATTTTAAAGCTCGACGGATAACATTTTATCCTCATCCGTCGAAGTATCTAAATCTGAACCGTTAATTTCCTGAACATTATCCATCGAGTATACTTACAGTTTATAAGCATTACACGACGGATAATGGGTGGAATTTTTAAAGCTTATTTAAAACGGTCATTTTAGGCAATTTCTATTGGGTAATTTACTTCTCTTTATTATTTTCATCCGTTGAGTCTGAGCAAAGTATAAAAGCCTATTTCATTCTAATCATTTTCTTTTATCATTCTTAAATTCAACTGTGTTATTTCATTCTCTCTCAAGCAAAAATCCTCTTTCTCTTCAAGCTTTTCTTCTCTAACAATGGCACCCGGAGTAAAGATCATGTCACAGACTGGGTTCATCTATGAGAAGAACAACTTCACTGCCTTGGTCAATAAGGGGATTCAGCAATCTGAAGACTATCATACGATAATGGACTTCGTGAAGAACTACAAGTTAAGTTTTGCTATGCTGGAATCACCCACAATCTATTGTGAAGTTGTTGAGGAAATGTGGACAACAGCAATCTACAACTCTACTGACAAAACCATCGCTCTGACCATCAAAGGTAATGATTTCTGTATCAATAGTGATGTAATAAAAGTATGTTTCAAGATTCCTGATGATAATGTAACTGCACCACACACTGACACTGATATTGTCAATATGCTTAATTCCATTCATTATGCACTTCCTACTGCAAAACTAAGTGAAATTAGAAGACTAGGTCTTAGGAAGAAATTGAGTTACTTGTGTGATGTAGTAACTAAAGTCTTTTCTGGAAAAATCAGTAATTTTGATTATGTGAACATTTCCATGCTTAACATGCTATACATGCTAGTTACAGACAAATATTATAATTTCAGTGACCTTGTTGTGTATGAGTTAGGTTTTAAATTAGGTGACTTAGCCAAAAGAGGAAAGAATATTTACTATGCTAGATTTTTTATGCTTTTGGCTAACCATCTTTGTCAAGAGATTGAACTTGAGAACCCAAACAACAAATTAGCTTGTTGGGTTCAAAAGAGAAGAATCATTGCAGACTTGAACAGAGCCAACCATCACAAGGATGTGCCAATATTCTATTTTCCTGTAATGCTGATACCTCAGGTAAGTAAGGTAAGTTTATCCATACCCTCAACTATTCCAATCTCTTCTATTTCTTTGACTTCAGGCATAGCTATGGCAACTGTGAAAATGACCAAACAGTTGTCTGCCAAAGCTGCCAAAACAACTGCAATTCCCAAATCCAAATCAAAGAAAACCCCCTCTGGTATCTCTCAAAAGGTACCAGTTGAAAAATCTACCAAAGCCAAAGAGGGGAGTGTGAAGGAGGGTAAGATAGGTGAGGGAAGGGGTGAACATCAAAGAAACCCCAAGGATAAGGTTGGAGAGATGAGTGAATCCCAGCCTAGCCACACTGCAGTTTCCCAACAAACTGCAGTGCTTAAAAAGGACAGAAGCTCACTTCTAGCTGCATCCTCCCAAAAGGATGTGGCTATTGAACAAAGCTCTCATCCAAGAGCACAGGCCAAGAGGGTTAGGGACACAAGCTCACACCAAACTTACACTAGAAAGAAGAAATCCAAAATAACTGGGGATGCACAGGGCACACAATTAGTGCAAACTGGTGCTAAAGACACAGTCCCTGCACCTTCTCAAATTCAGATTGATGTGGCTCCAATAAATATGGAGTCACAGCCAAAATCTCTCATTATAGAAGCCACTGAAACACAATACTCACCAACAACCTCACTGGAAGTGGACATGATAAACACTTCAATTCCTGATTCCCCTTCTTTAACTCTGTTGGAGAAGCCAAAATCCAGTGCAAGTGAGCATCATCTTTTAGATGATTTGTTGGCTCACTTGCCAATTCTTTCTGATTCCATTGTGACATCTGTGCCTCAAATAACTTCAATCAACACAGAGTCAACAATAGTTTCTCTTCCCACCTCATTCATTTCCACTCTCTCGATGGATATTGCTCATCCGTCGAGTAGTGATTGTATCCCGACGGATAAGCTTAACAGCAGTTATCCGTCGGATAGCTTTACCACTCACCCGACGGATATCACTTATCCGTCGAGTGTCTCTGCACAACTTCAAACTTCAATAATTTCAAGTGCAGAAGACTTGGTGGTAATACAATCACTCTTAGGACTGAGAGAGGAGAGTGCATTGAGTGAGAGGCTGGGTTGCTCCCAGGCAAAAGGAGAGGAAAAGAGTGAATCTCAGCAATCCATTCATTCAGGATTGGCAAAAGTGAGTGAGAGGAGTCCCACCTTAGTAGGTGAAGGTGAGGGTGTGAGGGTGGGGAGCCAGGGTGAGACCCTGATGCAACAAAAGAGAGAACATGAGAGAAAAGCAGGTACTGGAGAAATAAGGATGGAACCAGCCATTGCTAGTGAGTCAATGATTGTGGATGATGCTGAAAAGGAAAGACAATTTCAGCAACATTACAAAGCTGTAATTGATAACATTTCCTTGGATGCTGACACTTTTACTCACCCTATTTCAGTCTATCAACTGTTGGCTGCTCAGGGCAATGTGGAGGCAGAGCAGACTTTGCACTTAGTGCACACCACAGAATCTCTTCAAAGAGATAAAGCTGCTGTAAACAGGATGCCTCCTCAAGCTGGAGAGCCATCTGAAGAATTTGGAGTAAATTCTGATGATGATGACTCTAGTTCTTTGAATGGTAGCATGAACTTAGGGGGAGCTGAAGGCCCAAGTTCTACTTTAAGTTTACCTGAATGGGCATGGGCAAAGGAATTTACACCAGGACAATTTGAGGTGTCTTTGGTAAAACAAGTAACAGCTATTCAGCAAGCCCTTCAGGAAGCTTCAGATGCTGGTACCAAGGCTGTTCTTAAAGCTCATCTAGACTCTTTGCACTTAATGAAGATCCAACACTCAAGACAGAATATCAGTGTGGATGAATTGAAAAAGGAGATAGCTGAATTAAAGACATACAACTCTGAGAAGCTGGATTCAATAATGCCATATGGTACCATGCATGATCTATTACTAAGGTTGAGAAGAGAATCAGATTCTGACAAGAAGATAGCCAAGCTGGAGACCAGAGTTCAAGTTATTGAGAATTCAGTGGCTCTACTTCTTCAAAATCAACAGACTCAGACAAATCTTCTCATGCAACTGGCTAAAGCACAAGGCCTAACTCCTCCACTTGATGATAACAAAAAGGGGGAGAGAGAATCAAGTAAGGGGGAGAAAGGACCAACTGAGGGGGAGAATATTTTAGTTCAAATCAGCAAAGTAATTGTACCTTCAATTACTATCTCCAAGCCACCAGTTGCAGATGGTATAGATCTTATAAATGCAGCAGCAGCAAATTTGAAAGATTTTGATAAAGAAGAGTTGACTCTGATCAACTGGAAAAAGATTGATGAGGAAATATAGAAAAAGTTTCAATTAGTCAAGGAACCAGATCAGTCAGCCATCCATCACTCTCATGTCAAGCCAATCAATGTGAATGAGATGAGCATGAACTATCTGGAGAAAGGACAATCTTCCTGCATCAAGACTAAAAAGGCTGAGATAATTCTTAAACCAAGGGCAAACTATCCAAAGTCATCTTTGAAGAACCCTATGGACATAGTATATGAGACACCCAAGCCTGATGAAAAGAAGCTTCTGTCAAGATCTATTCTCCTCTACAAAGATCCAGTTGATTCAGCCTCAAGAAAGAGAAGTGCAAAGATATTCAGAAATGGGAAGGAAATTTGTGTGGTAGCTGGACATCCACAATTTGCTCATGCAAAGGAAGAAGAAAAAGTCAGATTGAAGCAGGAAAAGAGGCAAGCTGCTCTAGATGCAAAGAAGTCTAAACAAAAGAAAGAACAGTTTGCTATCTTGACCAAGCTACAGGCTGTGAACTCTTCTCAACAAATTCCCTCTCAACCAACTCAAGCTACTGAATCAAAGAAGAAGATTGAAGAACAGAAGAAATCTCCAAGAAAGAAAGAACTGGCTAAAAGAACAAAAAGAAAGTTGGATATTGTTAACAAGGAATTGGAAGATCAATTTCCAATGGAATCCACAAAAGCTGAAACTCAAGCATCAAAGCCCTCTGTGGTATTTGAAGACATAAGGGTGGTGGACCCCTACAGGAACATACATGGAGAGCCTATTGTGCCAAAGGATGAGCCAATAGAGTGGGATAAATTACCAATTCCTGACTTCAACTTGCCAATTCTCACCAAGCCAAGAAGGAAAAAATCAAGGGCAGTCAAGAAAGTGAAGCTGTCACCTCTCAAATCCAAGGCAGTAGTCAAAGCTCAACTCAAGATCAACAAGGGAGACTACTTGTACTTGTGTGACATCAAAGAATTCTCAGACCTAAACCTTTATCTGGAGGAGCTGGATGAGGTAAGGGCAATTGATGCATACAGAAACCTACCTGAAAGGTTGGTATTCAAGTACAAAGGAGGAAGAGAGATTCAGTGGCCTCTTCACAGGATACTTCAAGAAAGCCAAGCTGTGTTGATCAAAGTCTATTCATCCTTCAAGAAAAACTTTGGGTTTAATGTAACTGCAAGAAGATTAGTATTGAAGAAGATTGAAGAGCTAAGGAGTGTTAGAGCCAAAGATGCACTACCCAAAACTCTTAACATCCCATACACAGGATGAAGAGTGCATCTAAGGCCCTACTGGCTGATGGAATTCATGGATGACAAGGGTGTGAGAAGATTCTTCAGATTAGAAGACCAATTGAGTATATCTAGCAATGAGACTCTCTTGGAAATGCAAGAAATGTTAGATCTCTCAGAATCTGATGAATTAGAATTCCACAGACAGCTCCAGAATCAAATTGAAGAAAACAACAGAAAGCTTGGAAGAAGATCCAGACCTTCAAGAAACTAGAAAAATCTGCTCAGGCTAGAGGAGCATCTTGAACTGACTGTGAGCCAAACCTTGTATATCCTGTTTAAATTGAAGCACTCTCAGTTTTATCTACTTATCTTTAAAGATATATGTTTAGGATGTTTTGTTATCATCAAGTATCTCTTAATTTATGGCTACAATTCCAGTAGACATAAATTGGGGGAGATTGTTGTGAATATGTTGTATACTTGATGATTACCTAAACAAAACATCTAAGTAAATTTTACTTAGTGAAATAATGTAGCACTCGACGGATAAGAATTATAGTCCCGACGGATAACTCGTTTTAGTCCCGACGGATGAGTAACTTATTATCCATCGAGTGAGTAGCTTATGTAATAATAAGTTTGTAGCACAGTGTTGTATGCACCTTTGTATAGAATCTGTAGTAGTATATAAGTCATGTTGACTTTAACTAGATATGCAGAATAGGTTGATTAACTGTACATAAGCAATGTCTTGTAATTCTGTATAAGTGAAATGAAGTCAAGTGCCAAAATAGCTATCAACGGATGCTTAACAAAGCTTCGACGGATGATCAAATGACTTTCAACGGATGTTTAAAATAGCAGTCGACGGATGATCAAGTAAGTCATCGACGGATGATCTGAAAGTCGACGGATGATCATATCAAGATTCAAACATCAGTTGAACAGTGAAAGCTGACACACAGCCGTCGAGTTGGATACAAACACACTGTGGAAGCCCATTAACTGGGTAATAGAGGACGAAAAGCAGCAAAGATCAAGACTGTTAGATTTTATATTTATTCAGTTCTTTTGACTTTATAATCTTGGTAATATATAAACCAAGAGAGTAGCAAATAGAAAAACAACTAAGAGAGCTAAGAAACAAACACAGAGAAATCTTTGTAAGCACTATCTTTAGCATTTCCTGTGTTCTTAGTAGTTCTATTTTGTATAAGCAGCTGTGAGCATTTCTGCACACAGAGTCCTCTCGATATATTAAATATATCTCTGGTGAAATTGTTTAAATCCACCAGAAAGTTTTTAAAGACTCTTGTTTTTAATTACTCTTATTTTGATTCATTAAAGTTTATATTCCGCATTGTGCTAATCAAAACAAATATATCTATCATCGAGTTGAACATTTTTATTTCAAGAAAAAGTTCAAGAATTCCATTCAACCCCCCTTCTGTAATTCTTGCTATATTGTTGAGGGACTAACATTCCCCTTTTTTGTGTAACGGGTTGCGTTCTGCTTGATGACCCGACGCTGAACGTTTCAATTACGCTTCACAATTAATTATCTTTACCAACTGACACGTCACTAGAATATAATACTTACTTAAACATTCCATTTCACATATCAACACATAGTTCACATTTAAACACTTTAATCCCTTTTTAGGAAGGGTTCCGTTCTACCTGACAGCCCGACAACACAGCTTATCCCCTAAACTGACTCATCAAACTGGAATGCATCATTTTACGTTCCCAGTTGCTAATGTACATTAAGGATAATTAACCAACAAAATCATTTAATCCCTTTATTAAATCACATACATTGTAATTATACCACAAAATCATACTTTATTCTCTTAATTATGTCGCGAAATTCTCAGTCGTTACATTCAGGATCCTCAGTCAAGATTTTAATTGTGCTCTCAGGAATCACTCTCCTCTTTTCATGTGCATACTTCCATATCTGTGAATATTGTCCAGCATGAGTCCCATTTATTTTGACTAGAGCCCTTGCTTTTGCTCTATAGGCAGCATGCTTACTGATATTACATTTAAGATCATTGACAATCTTCTTATGAAATGCATGAATGGGCCAAGAGGGGTTCATCCTTATTTTTGTCTCATAATAAGCTGCCAGCCAAGTAGAGTTGATTTGTTTCTAATTAAAAGTAGGCATGCAGGTGTGCTCTCCAAAAAAGGTCTTAATTTGGTAGGTAGAAGTTCTTCCCATTGGAGATGCATAGATTTTCCAATTACAAGGGTTCTCACAAACATACTTAACTTTTTTACCAAAGTTTCTAACATTACTAATTGGCCTCCTCTCAAGTATAGCATGTTTCTTCACTGCAGCCCTAAATGTCCTTGCATCATTGAAACACATCACTAACTCAAAAACAGGATTAGGCATTATTTCCTCATTGTACACAGGATATGTAATTTCTTCCTCATCATCAGTTTAATTGGCTGCCATTCTTTCTTCCTCACTATCATAATATTGACTATAGTGGTCACTAAGTTCTACACCAACTTCACCATCAAATTTATCATCATTTCTACAAAAATTCTCATCTAGATTGATGTCAAACTGCAGATCATCATCATTATCATCTTTGTTTGAATTATCAGAATAAAAACTCTCATCAGAACTGTCATCTTCCTCAACCACATATATACTATCATCTTCATCATTTTCACTCTCATACCCATAATACTCTCTCATTTCTTCTTCCTATCTAATCTCAACTTGTGTACTGTTCAGAAAATCAAAATCCATAAAATGTGGTTCTGGTTGACTAAATTGGTAGGGTTCAGGTGGAGGTGCAGATTGCCTAGAACTACCCTCAACAAAGTCTTGTGCACTCAAGTCTGGTTGTGAACTGCTCAATGGTGGCACAGTGGTAGCAAATATATCTACATACATAGACTTCATTAAAGCACACATATCCATTAACTCATCATCACTATCCAACTGAAAGCACCCTCTATCCATTGTTGTGCCTGGTAGTCTATACCAAAGTCATAATACCCCCCATTTCCCCAGCTTCCTTCATCATTGCATTTAAATCTAAGAGGCTTAATTCATAACATTGCAAAAATCAAAATAATCTACACTACCACCAACATATAATTTAGGATCAGTCTTTATCTCCCCGCCATTGTGTAATTTGATTGTAAAATTATCAGGATCTGGAAAATAAAAAAATAGTATAATATGAACTAACAGATTAAGCTACTTCTACAACTAAATAATTACCAAAATTATATCAGTACACATGCAAAAAAATTACAGAAACCCTAAACTCACTACCTTTTACTATATTATATGAAATTGAGCATAATAAACACATATACCAATATAAACACACAACCATATTAATAACTACAAAACTGGCAAAACCCCTAATTTTTGTTACCACAATATTAACCCCAAATCACATGCAAATAGGTTCTAGGCATACCTGAGTACTGTGGATGTTCGTCTGGATCGTATATCTTCGCATCTTCCTTCAACATCATAAACCAGCTCATCTTCGATTAATCAACAGCAAATAAGCAGTTTTGATTAGGGTGATTGATCAGCTGAAAACACCTTGCTACTGGAAAGGGTTTTGGAATAGGAAGGAAACGTAATATTTTGTGTATTATATCAGTGGCAGTCGATTGACAAGTTTACCCCTCAATTCCAAACGGCGTTATGATCGAACTAACGGAAAGAGTCCGGAACCATTACGCTGGTTGTTTAAAAAAAAATTAGCCATCAAACTGGGGCAAATAAAAATTTAGCCCCTCCCGTGCAAAAAAATTAATCTTTAGCCATGAACATGAACAGTGCAATTAAGTCAACGCACTTCTATCATTTCCGACTTGCAGTACATAATGAAGGAGCCATACTTGGCAGAAGCTATAAAGCTATAAGAGAGTGGTTATGGACCAGAAATTATACATCAGTAACAACTTACAGCTCAACCACAAGAACCTTGCTCCTAATCACACTCTTCTTTCACTAATACAAGATTAGACTTCTCTGTTTTCAGCATGCTGGGCTTTTTTCTCTTTGTTTCAGAGCTGTTTTGGCAGGGGATAATAAACCCACCAGGCCCCTATGTACCACACCACTGGTCAGCTCATCTGAATGCCAAGTCTTTCTTGGCGTTATCTCTACCTTAGCCTGACCTTTACCCCCCCCCCCCCCCCAATTCTAAGTCCTTGTTCCACCACGAACAGGGGAGTAAGCTACGACCTCATTTCCTCCAGCTTCATGTACAGCGGAGTAAGCTAGGTAAATTTACTCTCTGTGTCTGCCACTTTCTTAGCTAAATTCAGTCCCTCGCTCTTACTTTCACTTCATAGGTCTTTGTTTTCAATGTTTAAAACCACAGGAGTTTTGGCCTGCGCGTCCAAGTTGTAAGAATAACCCGCCCTTGCTATAAGTAGAGACAAACCATGGGTTCACGAATTACGTAGCCTTTTCGTTCTCCCATTCTATAAAAGATAAAGATCATAAACAGGCTTCATAAATACTAAAAGAACATTTGACACTATAAGCTAACTTGTGTAGTGTTTCTCACTTTCAAACTTCAACAGACGAATCATTAGTTGCTGACTATGCATTTATCTAAAAGAGCAAGTATATTTTTGTATAATTTGAGGATGCTTTCATGTTTCTGTGGTTGCCTGCATTCTCAGATGCAGGCTCTCAGCTCCTGCCTTGAAATTCCAGCAACTCCTACAAACTGGCTCTCAGCTCTCTGCAGAAAAAATCATGCCCCCAAACATCTTGCCCAATGAAAACACCGGGCAACCTTATTTGGCAAGGAATAATCAGAAAGTGAAGACGGATCCATGGTTCTTTCTTCAGCATTGGACCATATATATACGCCTCGTTTTTGCTGGCTACCTGGTACAGTGTTGTCCAGTATAAATGCCACCAAGAACGTCACCACCATGTTCATTGATAGAAGTGCATTTGCAGCAAAGTTGAGCTAACAGCCAATTGCAGACAGGTCAGACCACAATCATTAAGGACCAAAGAGGCTGCGAGAAGATATATTACGTAATAACATTCATCTAATTTATGAGCTTTCTTTTAGAAGTAACAAAGCTTCGCACGGTATTAGTTTTCGAAAATTTCAGATATTAAAACTTGAGACCAGAATCACGATTGTGTTCAGATATTAATATTTGGCAGTAAGTTTTATGCTATGTTACCTTTTAACATCCACCGACAACAACAACGACTTGGAATGACTTTTTGTTTTGATGATTAACCATGTGGAATGACTATGCGACATTAAAACAGACTCTCTAAAGGGTAGGGTATGCGTACATCTCACCGCTCCATACCTTACTTCTGGGATGTAATGGGATAATTGGTTTTTACTTCTGCAATATATTGGGTGTGTTTAGTTGTTACTTGTTACTTCCAGGATATATTAGGTATGTTTGGTTTCACGTTAGGATGACAAGTGACCTAAAAATATACGAGCGTCCACTCCTGAAATCAATTTAGAACTATAGACTCTACTAAAAACGGCTTCGTCCTTGAACTATATAACATTCTTTGATAGTCATTCTTTTTTATATGCTCTACATCACTGCTATTATAAAAATGGGATTGTTTCTCTGGCTCAGCCAAAGGGTCACTCAAGAACTCATATGTGAAAGAAAATGAAATTGATAATATTTCACAAGAAGGAGATAATAATGGCATACTTGTTTATTAGCAGTGTGAAATGGGCCATCTGATGCTGCCGAATAAGGTAGGAAATAACTAGGCAGGACTGAGATGGATTGCGGCTGATATTGTTGAAAATATGCTGGGATGGAGAAACCAAGAAACAAGGATACACCAACTATTGTAGTGCTTCTAAAGCTTGATGTTTGAGTATACTGCAACGTCGATAGACCTAATGCCACAGTCAGTGCCCAAATGAAGCACAATATTGCTGCTGCCAATGATAGTGGTATGGAAGCAAGAACTGCACCCACTTTCCCTATCAAACATAGATCATAGATGAGTCAGTAACCCTTTTCAGCTTGTGAATGACGACCCTAAGAAGCACACTTTAAGTTAAACATGATCAATGACATAATGATTTAAAAAAGCAGTTCTATTATATGGAGTACATATTTTTCTATGTGAAGTTCTGGCCTTATGAGTACATCTTTGATGTGAAGTATATCTTTTTAGGTGAAGTGCTGCTTCATGAGTACTCAGCTCTATATATTCGTTTTGATAAGAAGTAAGATGCCAAGCCTCGCATGCAAAGTTTTGTTTTTTAGATTACTGTTTCCCCAAACAAAGGATTTAGGTTTTCTGCCACTAATATCTAGGTTTTGATCCTTTTCTCGTTCATAGGAAGTACACAAAATTACATGTATAATTTTAATCTAACGAAGGCAAAAGATACATACCAATGAATGAAAAAAGGATCAAGAAAGCTGCTCCAAGTTCCAAAGCCCTACGATTTGCTACTCTAGTTATGTTAATAGTGTGTACATTCTCTGTCAAAGTTGTTGACCCAGTCCCTGAGCCCCAGACTCCAGCCAATAAACTACAAAAACCTTCCAAGCCAATTCCTCTGCTGACAATACCGGGGGTAGGAGGCCTTAAACTAATTCGAATGGATGCAGAGTGGTAAGTTCCAACCTGTTTAGGTACAAAAAATTATCAGCAGACGAGGCATGACTCATGAGGTTTGTAAACTTCAAACAAGAATTGCAATGTTCTAGCTAGAAACTAACCGAGTCCACTGATGCAATCAGTGATACGATAATCATGATGATTGAAGTCCTCAAACGGAATATTGGAGCACCCCACTGCAAAGGGTATGGAATCCTGACCCAAGCAGCAGTATGCCATGCATCGGACACATCTGTCCTGCAGTGCTTCATGGTATACGCATGCTTTCTGCAAGCGTCAATCAAGATATTTGAGCTTGGTATGTTAGATATACAACCTTTGTAATTGTATGCTCCTCCAGCTGTCAGAAAGAATGCATATGTCCAAGTAATAATGACACTTAAAGGAACCTGCAATATAGGATATTATTGCCAAAAGTGCAGAGTGAACCATCATAGTAGATAATGAAAGTACTCAAAGGAACAACCAAGATGTCGAATTCAGATGTTTGGATTATGGGGGTAACATGTTGGAGAAAATAAAATGCACGGAGAACTGTTCTGCATCACAACACTACAAATTCGTTGTTCTTTTTATAACTACTATAGAGTTGAAAATTTTAATCTTTTGTACTTTTAAGTAGAATAGGCTGCACTGGAATGGAAAGCTCACATAATGCTATGAACAAAAAATGAAAGTGCCATCTGTTATTTATTAAAAGATATCAAAAGACATAACAACATAGGATAAAAGTACATACCGCATATATCCGAAATATTCGATGTCCGGATATAGATGCTCCTCGAGGGTACTATTAAGGAAGGAAAAGAGAAAAAAACTGAGGATAAAGAACTTTTAAAATTGATATATAATCGACCCCTCACATATTCAATTCTTGGTGTTTTCAAAATTATTGAAAAAACAAAAAAGTCTAATAATCTGCCATATAGTTGCAAAACAGATCATCTGTTCAGGAATAGATCAACTTTTTCAAAACTGATGAGCAAAGATCTACTATAATCCTAAGAAGTAAGAACATAATTTGATAGTAACCAGTTGAAGCCTTGAAGGTAAACGCTAACCAGATTGCATAGTTGCTTACCAATGTGAAAAGCAGCACCAATAATATTTGGGGAATGCTTATCTCCACACAGCTACCAGCTTGAGGAAAACCATAACTAAAAAAGGCAAAGCCAACTGCAGCAACAGTAGGTGCAACCACAAGAGGGTTTATAAACCTGTAGCATGATTTAATAGAAATAAGCTCAGTAAATCAGTATATGTAATTCAGGTCTTCCATCCCAAGATAAAAAGGTCCGACTCAGATTAGAGAGCACCTTAAAAGAAGGGACATCAGACCACTGAAACCTAAGATGCTTTGGAAGGTTGAACCAACAATTATAGCCCCTTGCAATTCCCTCATGATGTACCTAAATTTCTGTATATGATAATAACTTTACGTAAATAAGTTTAATTTCCGAGAAGATATCCCGCAAGGATTAAGAAAAATACACTTGCGTGCCTTGCACTTTTCAACTATCAAAAATTAAAAACAGACCATTGGCCTAACTTTAGCAGTAACCAGGTCGAACACTTTAAAAATCAATCATCTATTTTTATCTAAGATTTTACTATGCTAGGGTGCTTTGATATTTTTCGTTTTTATCTTCTTTTTTTTTTGGGGGGGGAGGGGGAGAGGACATAATTTCTACCTCCTCGGACTGAATATGCATGTTAAATATATAGACTAATTAAACAGGTCACGGTATATTGGCACTGTGGATAAGATCTACTGCCTAAATTCAATGAATGTTTATAATCATAAATAATCAGAAGATACATAAAGGGCTTGGAGTTTTTATATACATATTCTTTTTACTTCGTAATCAACCAATCTGTTATACATATGATTTTAAGAGATAGGCATCGTAATTTGCCATAACGTCTTTGTGTCTCGCACCACTTACATTGACTTGCCAGAAATTTAGAAGAGTCGTTGTACATTAAACAAGCAATCAAAAGTTGCAAATAACTTACATGTTCAGTCAGGTTTCGGAAATCCTCGGAATTCATAATAACTAAAGCAGGAGCTAAATACACAAATGAGCTCCCTTGCACTAATGGAAGTCGGGTTCCGAAGTATGAGTGCAGTATTGTGGTTATTCCTGACACAAGTAGCATTGTGGAAATAACATATGATGTATCCTTCTGTCATTATTACCAAGGAAGATGTCATTACACTTGAATGAAATCTCTCACTCAGATTGCGCCAGAATGTAATAGTTCTATTTATGAGTAGTAGTGCTCACATCAGTTCCACCCATGGTAGGCACAATGATCAACGGAATAAAAATCAGAGAACCAGCAAGCGATAAATAGTGCTGCAAACCGTAACATATGAGTGGTACTGCATGTGATGGGGGAAATTGAAGGGTTATCAAATAATCTAATTATTCATCACCACAAAGAGACAGGGAATTATAAGATCCAATCACAATTATGTTTCAGGAAAACTAGAGCTAAGGACTTCAGTAATTGAAGTGTAATTTAAATAGTGATTGGCAATGTTCTCAAGTAAATGAGCATATAAACCTTTCAATAATGGTAGTAGAATGAAAAAAATGTTGGAAAATATAGGTATAAGTCCCGTATTGGTAAGTCATATTTTTGATATTTTTGAGCATCATGACTAAAAGATGTGTGAGATATGATGATATTCTCTTAATAATGGAAATTATTATTTTCCATTAGAATTTGGCTCAAATATTATGGCATAAATTAATTTGATTTTGTTTCAGATTAATTGATATGGTGTATGTCTTGATATATTTAATCTGATTCTGTTTCAGATTATTTATGGAATAGAGTAGCTTGCAAGTATTACACCGATTCCATAATTAATGATATTTAATTATGGAAAAGAGTAGCGCACAAGTCTATCTACACCTATATAAACACCTCTAAGGCGTTAGGGTTAGATACACCAAAAACATATTCGCCTTTAAACACAAAACTCTCTCTCTCTCTCGGTGATAGTTTCGTACCCGTTCAAGCTCGCTGAAGGTGCTCGTTATCCGTAACGCCGCCGCTACCTCGTTTTATCCTGGGAGGCTATCGACTCGCACATACGGTGAGAGGCGAAATAGCTTTAAGGAGACAATTTCAACTGGACTCGAGGATCTCTCTTCTGTTTATATCTTTTCTTCCTCCGTTTGATTTCGTTTACTCACGCACACATTTGTTTGATTATATGTATTAATCGCAGATTGTATTCACAATCTTAAAGCTATTTCTTTCATACATCTGTGACTGATACATCTGTATCTGCTTGTTTTGATTGAGTAACAGATCGATGGAGAACCAAACTGTAAACGATCCGATGAACATGACGGTTGATCCCAACGCACAGATCACTGGATCTGATGGGGTTCACCAGCAGCCGATTAACCCTAACGCACGGATCGTTGGGATACTGATACATCTGTATCTGCTTGTTTTGATTGAGTAACAGATCGATGGAGAACCAAACTGTAAACGATCCGATGAACATGACGGTTGATCCCAACGCACAGATCACTGGATCTGATGGGGTTCACCAGCAGCCGATTAACCCTAACGCACGGATCGTACGATCTGATGGGGTCAAACGCCTGTTGGACATGTGCCTTCGGGACATGTGCCTGTGGGACACACTGTCATTGGACAGTTTAGTGTTCCTCTAGGACAGATATCGGTAGGATTCACTCCTCCGATCATACCTGCGGTGCCTACTGGTGTGCATACACCTGTAGTACAGACGCACGTACCATCTGTTCCACCTGTGGTGCCTGCTGCACCTGTTATGCCAACTGTGCCTGTTGCACATGCTGAAAAACCTGAGAAGTTCAACGGAACGAACTTCAAACGTTGGCAACAAAAGATGCACTTTTATCTGACCACGTTGCATATGGATCGCTTCCTTAAGGAAGAACCACCGTTGCTCACTGCTGAGAGTAACATGCAGACTGTGTATGCTGCTGATGCTTGGAAGCACTCCGACTACATCTGTCGGAACTATGTGTTAAATTGTTTGTCTGACCCGTTGTATAACGTATACAGCGCGAAGCCAAGGTCTTATGGGAGTCACTTGACCATAATTATAAAACCGAGGACGCTGGGGCAAAGAAGTGGATTGTTGGCCGCTTTCTTGATTATAAGATGGCAGACTCTAAGACTGTGGTCAGTCAGGTGCAGGAACTGCAGGTGATCATTCATGACATTCATGCTGAGGGAATGGTCATAAGTGAGTCTTTCCAAGTTGCTGCTGTTATTGAAAAGTTTCCACCTGGATGGAAAGATTTCAAGAACTACCTTAAGCATAAGCGAAAGGAGATGTCTATGGAGGATCTTATTGTTAGACTTCGTATTGAAGAAGACAACAGAGGGTCCGAGAAGAAAGTTAATGTTGCCACTGAGAAGGCAAACATGGTGGAGCATGCTCAAAGCTCCAAGCCCAAGAAGACTAATTCTAGTAAAGGGGCAAAGCTGGCACCCAAAGGAGGGATTTCGAAGTCGAAATTTCAGGGGAAGTGCTCCAACTGTGATAAAGTTGGTCATAGGTCTTCTGACTACAAGAAGCCCAAGAAGCCCAACAAGAAGAAAGAAGCAAACATGGTAGAGAATATCTCCAAGGATATGGGTGATATAGACCTTTGTGCTACGGTCTCTGAAGTGAACCTGGTCGGTTCTAATCCACGTGAATGGTGGATTGATACTGGTGCTACTAGGCATGTTTGCTCAGACAAGGCGATTTTCTCTAGCCTCAAAGCTTCTGATGCTGGTGAGAAGCTCTACATGGGGAATTCAGCAACTTCTACCATTGAGGGTGAAGGCACGGTGATCCTGAAGATGACCTCTGGGAAGAATCTGACTTTGAAGAATGTACTTTATGTGCCTGATATTCGCAAGAACCTTGTGTCTGGTTCTCTGTTGAGTAAGCATGGCTTTCGCATTGTAATAGAGTCAGATAAAGTAATTTTGTCTAAGAGTGGTATGTTTGTAGGCAAGGGTTATTTAACCGATGGGCTTTTTAAGCTCAATGTAATGTCCGTAAAGGACGATAATGAAATGAAGAATTCTTCTGCTTACTTGCTGAGTCTCCTAATTTATGGCATGCTAGATTAGGACATGTAAATTATGACACTTTACGACGTTTAAGTGCAAAAGAATACATACCTAAACTTACTATCGATTCAAAACATAAGTGTGAGACTTGTGTTGAGGCAAAATTAACGAGATCATCATTTAAACGTGTGGAAAAGAACACCAAAGTGCTAGACCTAATACATAGCGACATATGTGATTTAAAATTCGCTCCAACAAGAGGAGGAAACAAGTATTTTATTACATTCATTGATGATTGTACAAAATACTGCTATGTATATTTGTTGAAAAGCAAAGACAAAGCTATAGATAAATTTAAAATCTATAAGGAAGAAGTTGAGACACAACAGACTGAGAAAATCAAAGCGATACGAAGTGATCGTGGAGGTGAATATGTTGAACCATTTGGAGAATTCTGTTCACAACATGGTATAATCCATGAGGTCACTGCACCATACTCCCCTCAGTCAAATGGTGTGGCTGAAAGGAAGAATCGCACTCTGAAAGAAATGATGAATGCGATGTTGTTAAGCTCTGGGCTTCCACAATCGATGTGGGGAGAAGCCATCTTAAGCGCAAATAATATTTTAAATATTACGATGCGCAAGAATAAGGATGTAAGTCCTTATGAAATGTGGAAGAAAAAGAAACCAAGTTACCAACACCTGAAAGTGTGGGGGTGCCTTGCAAAGGTACTGATCCCTACACCGAAGAAGGTGAAGATAGGTCCTAAGACTGTGGATTGTATCTTCATCGGATATCCTCCACACAGCACTGCATATCGGTTTCTTGTTCATGAATCCAAGATTCCTGATATTCAAAAGAATACCATTATGGAATCAAGGAATGCCTCATTCTTTGAGACGATGTTTCCCTGTAATCCAGGAAACCAACAACCTACGACGTCTAAACGATCTCATGAGTCTGTAGATGACGATAATGAGAGTGACGAAAGTGAAGACGAAAATGTGGGGGTAGTGAGAAGGAGCAAAAGACAACGAACGGAGAAATCCTATGGGTCTGAGTTTATGACCTACTTGCTCGAAGAAGGTGACCCAAAAACTTATAAGGAGGCGGTTACCTCACCTGATGGGCCTATGTGGAAAGAGGCCATCAAGAATGAAGTTGATTCAATTATGCAAAATCATACTTGGGAATTAGTGGACTTGCCAACTGGTTGCAAACCATTAGGTAGCAAGTGGGTTTTCAAGAAGAAGTTGAAAACTGATGGCACTATTGATAAGTATAAGGCCAGACTTGTAATTAAAGGATACAAGCAACAAAAAGGCATTGATTACTTTGATACATATTCTCCTGTAACGAGAATAACGTCCATAAGGATGATGTTTGCTATTGCTGCAATGCGTAATCTAACTGTACATCAAATGGATGTGAAAACAGCCTTCCTAAATGGGGACATAGATGAGGAAATCTATATGGAACAACCCGAAGGGTTTGTTGTCCCAGGACAAGAAAGGAAAGTTTGTAGATTGGTGAAATCATTGTATGGTTTGAAACAAGCGCCTATGAAATGGCATGAAAAATTTGATGAGGTCGTGCTGGCCAATGGCTTCAAAATCAATGAATGTGATAGTTGTGCCTATTACAAGGATAACGAGAACAGCTATGTCAAGGAGAATGACAATGGCTATGTCATGATGACGCTATATGTAGATGATCTACTTATTGCCGGAAGCAATGATAAAGTGATCAAATCTACCAAGGACATGTTGAAATCAAGATTCGACATGAAAGACATGGGACTAGCAAATGTAATTCTGGGAATTCAAATTTCTAGAACATCAGAGGGTCTCGCATTAAGTCAACCACATTATGTTGACAAGATCCTTGAGAAGTTTCTTAAGGATGACTTTGAGAAAGCTAGGACACCTGTGGATATGACTTTGCACCTATCCAAGAACAAAGGTGTAGCTGTTTCCCAATTGGAATACTCGAGGATAATTGGTAGTCTGATGTACCTCATGAGTTGCACAAGACCAGACATTGCATACTCAATTAGCAAGTTGAGTAGGTTTACAAGTAATCCGGGAGCTGATCACTGGAAAGCGATCATAAGGGTACTAAGGTACTTGAGGGGAACTCGAGACTATGGACTACACTATGGCAGATACCCAGCAGTATTAGAAGGATATACTGACGCAAATTGGATATCTAGCAAGAAAGCACTTAAGTCTACGAGTGGCTATGTGTTTACATTAGCTGGAGCGGCAATATCATGGAAATCCTCAAAACAAACGGTGATAACTCATTCCACGATGGAAGCTGAGTTTGTGGCACTAGATAAATGCGCCGAAGAGGCTGAATATCTACGTCAGTTTCTGGAGGATATTCCAAGATGGCCAAAGCCTGTAACTGCAATAGGGATTCACTGTGATAGTCAATCCACTATTGGCAGAGCACAGAGCACGATGTATAATGGAAAGTCTCGTCATATACGACGACGACACAGTTCCATTAGACAATTGATCTCAACCGGAATTATCACTGTTGACTATATACCGTCAAAAGATAATATCGCGGATCCACTAACCAAAGGGTCATCAAGAGAAGTGGTTGAGAAATCATCGAGAGGGATGGGCCTTAAGCCTATTGCTTAACGGCATCATGGTGGACACCCAACCACTGCTGACTGGAGATCCCAAGAACTTGGTTCAATGGGACAACTAAATCACTGTGGGGGTAACCCCTGGCATGTTCCTATGATGAGGAAACAGTGAGACCCGTAAGGTACGAGGTTAAGCTTTGAGCTTTTAATGATCTTTGATGAATACATGGAGCTCAGGAGTGAACGCATGGAATTCCAACCACTGCTTATCGAGAGGGATGGGCCTTAAGCCTATTGCTTAACGGCATCATGGTGGACACCCAACCACTGCTGACTGGAGATCCCAAGAACTTGGTTCAATGGGACAACTAAATCACTGTGGGGGTAACCCCTGGCATGTTCCTATGATGAGGAAACAGTGAGACCCGTAAGGTACGAGGTTAAGCTTTGAGCTTTTAATGATCTTTGATGAATACATGGAGCTCAGGAGTGAACGCATGGAATTCAGTTGAGTAAACGCGGGTTACTCTATAAGATAAAGATCACCTATGTGGGAGAGAAGTGGGGCCGCTTCAAAGGAGAATTGCGAGGCACAATTCTTTAGAAACTTCTGCAGAACCAGGACGATGTTCCATGGCCAAAATGGACATACTCATGAGAGCTGAACGAGTCAGAAACGATATAGTGATAAGTATATCATCGTTTACACAAACGGTCGAACAGTTCAAGGACAAGCACGTCTACTGTCTACCAGTAAAGTCGGTATGCTTACTCGAGCGAAGGTTCAAGGAGCATTCTCTACCTATCGTATGCTATATCTGATCGAAAAAACTATCACCAAGTCAAACTCCGTGTCTGTTTGGTGTGTGCTACTAAGATCACCAATCTCACCCATGTGAGGGATTGTTGGAAAATATGGGTATAAGTCCCATATTGGTAAGTCATATTTTTGAGCATTATGACTAAAAGATGTGTGAGATATGATGATATTCTCTTAATAATGGAAATTATTATTTTCCATTAGAATTTGGCTCAAATATTATGGCATAAATTAATTTGATTTTGTTTCAGATTAATTGATATGGTGTATGTCTTGATATATTTAATCTGATTCTGTTTCAGATTATTTATGGAATAGAGTAACTTGCAAGTATTACACCGATTCCATAATTAATGATATTTAATTATGGAAAAGAGTAGTGCACAAGTCTATCTACACCTATATAAACACATCTAAGGCGTTAGGGTTAGATACACCAAAAACATATTCGCCTTTAAACACAAAACTCTCTCTCTCGGTGATAGTTTCGTACCCGTTCAAGCTCGCTGAAGGTGCTCGTTATCCGTAACGCCGCCGCTACCTCGTTTTATCCTGGGAGGCTATCGACTCGCACATACGGTGAGAGGCGAAATAGCTTTAAGGAGACAGTTTCAACTGGACTCGAGGATCTCTCTTCTGTTTATATCTTTTCTTCCTCCGTTTGATTTCGTTTACTCACACACACATTTGTTTGATTATATGTATTAATCGCAGATTGTATTCACAAAAAAGACAGGGATGGATGCTGTAATGAATAATGCAATTGAGATTCCCAAATTACCATTAATCTAGACATGCCAAATTGCTAAACGCCTTTTAGAGATAAATCTAGAGACAAATGATGGAATACAGTTTAACTATACCATATCTGATAAAACAACATGTCAAATGAAATTTTTAGCTTAAAGTCCCAATACCATCTCCTCTAAGTAACAGACCATTTACAATGTACATTTTTAAGAAGTCATGCTACAGAACTTAAGAAGTTTTCTTAAGTTTGACAATTGATTGGAAGCAGGTATTTTCAAATTAATCACATTTACTCGGTGATACTACAGAATTAACGTGATCATGAGCTTTAAATTCTACTAGATTAATGAACACATAACATAGAGCATAGAGCATAGAGCATAGAGCATAGAGCATAGAGCATAGAGCATAGAGCATCTAATGTCAATCTAACAAAATTAAATTCTCGAGTCACTACTGGTGTTCAAAGATTAGCTGCCTTATAATTTAAAGATAGTAGAAAATGCTCCTTAGCCTAGTTTTTTACTTTAAATACTTCACTAACCTACATAGACTAGAACAGCTGAAACTTTCAAACAAATAATTCCACGAAAACCATTTTGAACTCACCGAAAGCCGGATTATCTCTCATCCCACACTTCAATGTAAATGGCTTTTTCCAACCTTCATCACCAGACTCCTCTCCGTTCTGACAATCGCCAACTCGCACGTCTCTCTCAACATCCTCATCATCATTCTTCAACTCACTCAGAGGCACATTATTCCCCACATCTCCGCGAGTATCGCCATTTCTACCTCCATTTCTATTTCTACTCAAACCAGCTACCCTTACCTCATCAATATCACTAAAAATCGACTCAACCTCGCTTTTACTCCTCTGATTCAACCTATCACTCCCTTGTCTCTCATTCTTCCTAAATCCTTCTCCAACTTGCTCAATTTCACACCCTCTATCTCTAGTTCTTCCCAATATTGGATCAATTTCAATCTTAGGTGAACTTGAACCATTTTTATCCAACCCCTTTTCCAAATCAAACACATCACTATCATTCTTTTCACTCTGACTATGACCCTTTTCACTCAAACTAGTCCCAGTTTCACCAGAAAAAGTTGATCGAAAACCAGTTCTTTTAGCCCAAGAAATCAACTCCCTTGGGTTATGATCTCTTCTTGGTAAAAAAGGCTCCACCTTTGGTAACATTGAGCTCAATTTTTTAAGACCCTTTTTTGTATCAGCCTTTTTTGAGGTTTCTGAACTTGACCCTTTTTCCATTACAGGTTCTTATGAAATGGGTAGCCAACAAATATCCAGAAAATGTAAAAATCAAGAAAGTCAATCAAGATGATATAGTAGAGTAGTGAAGTAGTAAAATTGAAAGATGAAATATACGTGTCAACGTAAGTAAGTTGAAAGTAGAAACAGTGATGTGTAAGTGATAAAGGTGACTAGTGTAGTGAGGTAAAGTTGAAGCACTCTAGCTAAAAGTGGCTTTTTTTGGCTTTTGCTGAGAGTTGTCATCGGTTGAAGTTTCCGTGTGTAAATTTACCCCAGTACCCTTTCTATGCCGTTGGGGATTCTGATATGGAGTTCAATTTTTATCGCCCGTGTCTCGTTTAAAAACACGGGCATGAATGAATGCCTGTGGATCATATTTTGATTCATATAATTATTTATTTATGTTATAAATCACAATTGAGTGTAATTTCTAATTTAATGGTAGAATATAAAAATTAGTCTTAAAAGTACGGGCTATTTGCAAACTAGGTTATTTAGCTCAGTATAAATTTGTTTTTAATTCTTTATTTGTATTTTAAAATATGTTTGATTGAAGTTTTTATTATCTTATTTTTTTTGGAAAAATAAATCAATCTATTGAAAATAGCATTAAGGTTATATAAAATAAATCATTATAAAATATTTTAAATCTTAACGGCCAGTGACCATTATTTTAAATCTACCGTGTAAATACAATTAAGAATATAAAAAGTAGCTATTTTTTGCAAATTACTTATTTACTATAAGTGAAATCAAAAAAAAAATTATATACTTCAATTTGAGAAACTTATATTATAAACTAATAATATTTTTTAATGTTATTATAATAAATTTAAGGTCATAATAATTTTATAAACTTGTTATAATTTAGAAGAATTGAAATTACATAAGTAATTTATTTATAAATATCATTAGAAATAACAGTACAGTATAATTTCTAAATTATGATTGTCTGGTAAAAAGTATCAATTTTCTTCATTTTTTAGATATTACCTCAATGATAGGGTTGATTCTTAATTCCTACACACTTCTTTGATTGCTCCCGGGTAAAAAGAAGCCTAAATAGTGTTGATTACACTGTACATTAAACTAAGTCCGGTTAACAAATGTCTTGTAATGCTCGGACAAATTATCTCTTAAAAAACTTTTTTTCCCTTACAAGAATAGTGCCTTCATTCTCGTAAGTTTATCATTAAGATAAACTGTTGTTAAAAAATTTTTAGCCTAGGTGATCTTACAATCCTAGGTTTGCCTCTGTTTAGAAATAAATTTTTTGATAATGTATTGATTACTTTTGTTCATCACCTTAGTTATAAATACATGGCATTGGTGAATATAGAATTTGCATCAAGTATCCTAATATACGTTTACTATCGGATTATAACTTTTGCCCCTAACTAACTTATGTAAGATTGTTCACTTTAATTTATTATTGGTCGGACATAACCTGCATACGCAAACGTCCGTATGGCGGGTGAAAATCCATTTGTCATTTTATATATAGATATGTTTATAATATCAATGATAATAATGATATATACATTGATTATTGCATACTTGTTAACTCATCCGATTAAGTAGGAGTTTATGTAATATTTACATTGATGAATTAAAATTTAATAATTTTCGTGTTAATTCATATTTAGTATTACAAATATTACAAGTTTGTCGTTCGTTGCTTTGGACATTTCTGGCGATAATTATTTATCCTGGGTATAAAATGTAAAGTTGCATTTGGGTTCAAAGAAATTAAGCGACATAATAAAGGCAGATAAAAAATCCACGACTGAAGAAAACTTTATCTCTATAATTTTTCTCCGACACCACATGCATGAAGATTTAAAATCTGAGTACTTAGAAGTCGAGGATCCATTTATTTTACAGGAAAATCTAAATGATAGGTTTGATCACTAGAAACTAGTTTATCTACCTGTAGCTGAAAATGATTGGGCTAATTTAAGACTTTAGGATTTTAAGAGTGTGCGAGCATATAGCTCTTTGTTCAAAATAAGTTCTAGGCTTATTATGTGTGGTGAGAAAGTTACGAAAAAAGAAAAATCGATAAAACATTATCAACTTTTCACTCCAACAATATCAACTTAGCAGATATGTACATGGAGCGCAAATTTACTAAGTTCGGGGATCTTCTATCAACTTTCCTTTTTGCTGAAAAGAATCATGAATTGATGATTAAGAATCATCAATCCTGTTCAACAGGATCTGCCCCATTATCTGAAGTAAATAACATGTCATTACAGCAGAATGTACGTGGAAAAGGGTATAAAGGTGGACGGGGCCAAGGTCGGTACCGTGGACGAGGTCGGAGCCACGGGCATTTTCGTCTATATAATAACTCTAGTCACCGAAAGTGGCAATTTGAATTACAAAGTAAAAGAAAGGCACCACGAGGAGGAAAAACTGGAAATATTTGATGTAGGTGCTGCATGGATGGGCACTAGACACGTAATTGTCATGCCCCAAATCATCTTGTTAATAAATACCAATTCTCAAAAATCAAAAGAGAAAATGATAGAAACAAATTTCGCCAACAATAACATAGATGATTTTTCGAGAATCACAACTGGAGGAATAAGCATTAATGGTCCGAATGAACCTAACAAAACTCCCATGTGGGAGGCTGAAGATTAGTTTCATATAATTACTATAGTACTGTGTATTGTGCTTTATTTTGTTTGAACTATATAGAGTGTTATGTTCTTATCAATTAAATTATGTTTCTTAATTATATACAGAATGGATTCTGAAGATACATGCATTGCTGATTGTGTTACAACTCATACGATTCTACAGAACCGAAAATATTTTACCCATATAACAAAAACCGAAGCTCAAGTTGGAACGATTTTCGGTGTATCTAATATAATCGAAGGTTTTGGAAAATTAAGTTTTGTCCTCCCTAATGGTACCCACATACACATTCCAAATGCATTATATTCTAGTAAGTCTACTAGAAATCTTCTTAGTTTTAAAGATATTCGACTCAATGATTTTCACATCAAAACTACCTATAAGGCTGTTAGAGAATATCTTCTTATTACTTCCGCTAATCCTAGAAATAAGAAAATCTTAGAAAAGTTTCAATCACTTTCCTCAGGATTATATATGATGAAAATTAGAACTATTGAGTCATACAATGTCATTGCTTCCAAACTCATAGATCCAAAATCTTTTACACTTTGGCATGAAATATTAGGTCATCATGGTGTCTCTATGATGCGTCTTACTATAGAGAATTCTATTGATCACCCTCTTAAAGATTTTAAAGTTCTTTCCAATAATGACCTTCCATGTTCCGCATGTTCATTAGGAAAATTGATTACTCGACCATCTCCTACTAAAGTTCAGCTTGAAAGCCCAACTTTTCTAGAAAGGATCCAAGGTGACATATGTGGACCTATACACCCATCATCTGGCCCATTTAGGTACTTCATGGTATTAATCGATGCCTCAACTAGATGGTCTCATGTTTGTCTTCTTTCAACTCGTAATGATGCTTTTGCAAAATTACTTGCCCAAATAATCAAATTACAAGCTCAATTTCCAGATCATTGCATTAAGTCAATTCATTTAGATAATGTCGGTGAATTCACATCTGCAAACTTTATCGACTATCGCATGTCTGTAGTAATCTCAGTTAAACCTCCAGTTCCTCATGTACATACACAAAATTGGTTAGCCGAGTCCTTTATCAAAAGACTCCAACTTATTGCAAGACCGTTGTTGTTGAAAGCAAAATTACCTACATTTATTTGGGTTCACGCAATACTTCATGCTGCTAATATTATTAGGATTAAACCAACTTCCTACAACCAACATTCTCCGCTACAACTGGTACCTGGTCAAGTTCCTAATATTTCTCACTTCAAAATTTTCGGAAGTGCTGTATATGTACCGATTGATCCACCACGAAGATCAAAGATGGGAGCTTAAGGAAGAGTAGGTATCTACGTTGGTTTTGATTCCACATCTATAATTAGATATATGGAACCTCTAACCGAAGATTTATTTACTGCAAGATATGCAGATTGTCATTTTGACGAGTCTATGTTTCCTCCCTTAGGGGGAGATAAACATTCAAATAAAGTTAATCCTGACCTAACATGGAATGTGTCAGGATTATATTTTCTAGATTTATGTACCGGTCAATGCGAACTTGAAGTTAAAAGAATTATCCATATGCAAAATATCCCAAACCAAATACCTGATGCATTTAATGATTCTAAAAATATAACTAAATCTCCTATACCTGCAGTAAACAATCCATCTAGAATAGATACACCAATTAAAAAACCAGATACAAAAAAACTGGTTACAGAATCAAAGCCACGCCTGAAGCGTGGTAGACCAGTCGGTGCAAAAGATGCTGTACCACAAAAGAAAAATAAAGAAAATTGCCCCTGAAGTGGCACATGCTCCAGAAGAAGCAAATATCCCTAAAGTGGTATCTCCTGAAGAGATTCCAGTCCCTGAAGATACGGGATTAAACAATCATGAAATTTTAATAAATTACGTGCATGATATGAAGCTATGGGATCAAAAGTAAAGCCATAATCGATGATGTATTTGTGTATTACGCAGCATTGGATGTCGACATAAATTCTGATCCTGAATCACAAAGTGTGGATAAATTCCGTCGAAGAAAAGACTGGCCAAGATGGAAAGACACAATTCAAACAGAATTAAATTCATTGCATAAAAGAGAAGCATTTGGACCTGTTATCCAAACACCAATTGGTGTGAACCCTGTTGGGAATAAATGGGTATTCATAAGAAAACAAAATGAAAAGAATGAAAAAAGACATACTTGCCAGTGATGGATGTAATTACTTTTTGTATTATATTAGGTATTGAAGGGTTTTTAGCACATAAACGCAGCGAAAACGTAAATTTAAATCTTAAAAAAAACCGAAACCCTCCGCAGGATCCATGCGAAAAATAATATTTAATTCGTAGTTCAGTATGTTTACCTTAAGAAGTTTTACGTTAATGGAAAGATGGAGGTTTTTAATGGCGATCCAAAAACGATGAATGGAGATCCTTAGCAGCTGCTCCTCAAGTGTGAAGCACTCCACCGGTAACCACCAAGAAAATGATGTAATGAAGGAGGAGGAGATTGAGAGAATTAGGGTTTTGTAAATCTTTTTGGTTGAGGCAAAAATAGGGTCTATAATAGTATATTTATAGGCAAAACTTTCAGCTGAAAATTTTCCCATAAAATATTATTATTATTAACCCATTATTATTCTCACTAATAATTAAAACACCTTTTAATTATTAATCCTTTTTCTAAACACTTTAGAAATAATTCTCTCACTTGATTTAATTTCCAAAAATTAAATTCTTAATTAATAATATTAAGAACTTTTTCTTAATTAATTTATAATCAATTAAATCTCATTTAATCAATTATTAAATTTTCCAATTAATTATTTATTTCATAAATAAATAATTATCAGCCATTATTAATTAATTTCTCCACCATTAAATCATTCTCTTTTATGGTGTGACCCTGTAAGTTCAATATTAAGCCGGTAGTAGAAATAAATAATAATAAAACTATTTTATCATTATTTTTTATAAATTCTCTAATTCATTAAATATAATTAATTAATTAATCATATTTATTCTACATCGTGAGGGATACTTCTCAGCATATCGCGACTCTCCGGATAATACGAATTCACTGCTTAGAATACCAAGTACCTATTCAGTGAGTAGTTACCGTACAATTAATTCCTTCTACCCTGCAATGTCATGATTAAATACAAGGCATGGAACTTGTGTCAAGCCTATCTTATTTAATCACTTGCTTTCCCATTCACTATGCTTAGTTCTATTTAATGTAAATTAGAAACTCCTTTCTAATTTTATTCACTATGGCCAGAGATTCCTGAACTAACATAAGTGGATCAGCATTGAACATTCTCTTCCTACACTGGAAGGGGTGGATCCCTTATTGATCATACACTATCTTCGGGTATAAATTCCTATACCCAGTAGAGCCCTTATAATTGTCCCTTGAGACTAAGAACTAAACCAAAGCATAGTTCAGTGTACACAAGATGACTATGATGACCTCAAGTCTAAGGATACTTGTACAACTATCACTATGTGAACAACTGCTGACACGTGAGTGAACTCCATCAGTTGTTCAGCTGTGTGAGTCATGTTCAGTGAACTTATTCTATAATAAGCACCTACATACTAGCTATAGTGTCACCACACAAATGTCTATGAGAACAGACATCCTTCATAATGAAGCAAGCATAGTATGTACCGATCTTTGCGGATTATTAATTACCAGTTAGTAATCCTACGACCAGGAACTATTTAAGTTTAGAGTTATCATCTTTTAGGTCTCATTATTATGATCTCATCACAATCCATAAAAAGTTTTACTCTAAACTGTGGTATATCTTATTTAAACATTTAAATAGATAGAGTTCGCAATAAAAACAAAATAAGTCTTTTATTAATATCAATGAAATCAAAACAGATTATATAAAAGTTATTCCTAAATGCTCATACATGATTGGACTTAGGACATATCTCTTTCAATCTCCCATTTGTACTAAAGTCAATCACTCTGGTATCTAATACCCATCTTGTCTTTATGAAGATCAAAGGTACTCTGAGAAAGTGGCTTTGTGAGGGGGTCTGTTACGTTGTTATGTGTGTCAACTCTCTCGACGTTAACATATCCTCTATTTTCAACTCAGATTCACCACCAAAAATAAGAAAAATGTCCTGAGTCCTTCGCAAGTACTAAAGGATGTTTTTCACTGCTTTCTAGTGGTCTTCACCTGGATTGGACTGATATCTGGTCGTCATACTAATTGAATAAGCAACATCAGGCCTTGTACATAACATCGCGTACATGATAGATCCTATTGCTGAAGCATAAGGAATCTTACTCATACGCTCTATTTCCTCAGGTGTCTTAGGAGACATTTTTTCTGAAAGGGACACTCCATGGCTCATCGGTATGAGGCCTCTTTTGGAGTTTTCCATGCTAAACTTTTTAAGCACTTTCTGGATGTATGTACCCTGGGTAAGACCTATCATTCTTCTAGATCTATCTCTATAGATCTTCATACTGAGAATGTAGGATGCTTCTCCCAAGTCCTTCATGGTGAAGTTCTTTGATAGCCATACTTTGACTGATTGTAGCATCGGTATATCATTTCCTATAAGAAGTATGTCATCCACATACAATACAAGAAATGTTACCGCGCTCCCACTAACCTTCTTGTAGACACATGGTTCATCTATGTTTTTGATAAAACCAAACTCTTTGATTGTCTCATCAAAATGGATGTTCCATCTACGAGAAGCTTGCCTTAAACCATATATGGTTCGCAGCAGCTTACACACTAGGTGTTCATTTCCCTTGGAAAGAAAACCCTCTGGCTGTGTCATATACACTTCCTCCTCAAGTTCCCCATTGAGGAAGGCCGTTTTCACGTCCATTTGCCAGATCTCATAGTCGTAGTAAGCAGCAATCGCAAGCAAAATCCGAATTGATTTTAACAGGGCTACAGGCGAAAAAGTTTCATCAAAGTTAATCCCTTGCCTTTGTTTGAATCCTTTTGCCACGAGCCTGGCCTTATAGGTCTCCACCTGGCCATCTGCTCTAATCTTTCTTTTGTATACCCACTTGCACCCAATAGGCTTATCACCTTCAGGCACCTCAACCAGAGTCCATACTTGGTTGGTATACATAGATTCCATTTCAGATTTCATGGCACTATGCTATTTCTTTTAGTCAACACTACTCATAGCCTCATTATAGGTCACAGGGTCGTCATCATCAATGGTTGAAAACTCATTGTCATTCCTAATGACAAGGCCATAATACCTCTCAGGTTGGCGAGACACTCTCCATGTCCTACGAATGGGCTGTTCCACAGAAGGTTGTTCAGTCTGAACATGTGTTTCCACTTGATCCGTAGTAGTTTGTGCTTCTTGAACTTCATCAAGTTCAATTTTGCTCCAACTGTTTCCTTCAAGGATAAACTCTTTTTCCAAGAAGGTAGCATGTCTGGAGAAAAACACCTGATGATCGGTGTAAAAGTAATACCCCAAAGTCTCTTTAGGATATCCCACAAAATTATATTTTACGGATCGAGATTCCAGCTTATCTGGGTCAACTTTCTTCACATAAGCTGGACATCCCCAAATCTTAACGTGTTTAAGACTTGGTTTCCTTTCTTTCCATATCTCATATGGTGTTTAAGGAACAGATTTGGAAGGCATCTTATTCAGTAAATATGCTGAGGTTTCCAATGCATAACCCCATAGAAATACTGGAAGATTCGCATAGCTCATCATGGACCGAACCATGTCTAACAAAGTTCGATTTCTCCTTTCAGATACCCCATTCAACTGTGGAGTATATGGAGGAGTCCACTGTGAGACTATACCATTTTCTTTGAGATAATCTAGAAACTCTCCATTCAAGTATTCACCACCTCGATCTGATCGAAGAGTTATAATACTGTGTTTGGTTTGTTTCTCCACTTCATGTTTATATTCTTTGAACTTTTCAAAGGCTTCAGACTTGTGTTTCATCAAATACACATATCCGAATCTAGATATATCATCTATGAAAGTAATGAAGTACGAAAATCCACCCATGGCTTGCGTAGACATTGGTCCACATACATCTGTGTGTACCAATCCTAGCAAATTTGCAACCCTCTCTCCATGTCCACTAAATGGAGATTTGGTCATTTTACCCAATAGACAAGACTCGCATGTAGGATATAATTCAAAATCAAAGGGGTCTAGTAACCCTTCCTTATGCAATATCCGCAGTCTATTTTCACTAATATGACCTAGCCTACAGTGCCATAAATAGGTCAGATTTTCATCATCTCGTTTTCTTTTATTAGTTTGTTCAATCTGAAGTAAATCATGCTCTACGTCACATACATACAGACCATTATTTAAAATGCCACATCCAAAAAGAACATTATCTCTAAGGATAGAACATTCATTATTCTTAATAATAAATGAAAAACCATCCAAATCCAACATAGGAATAGAAACAATATTCCTCACAATAGAGGGAACGTAATAACAATTATTCAGAATAATAGTCTTGCCCGTAGGCATATGTAAACTAAATGATCCTACAGATATGGCCGCAACCCTTGCTCCATTGCCCATACGTAGAATCACCTCATCTTTTTCAAGAGTCCTACTTCCCTTTAGTCCTTGCAACGAATTGCAAATATGAGAACCACATGCGGTATCTAATACCCAAGTAGAAATTTGACCTAGTGACATATTAACTTCGATCATGAACATGCCTGAATCAGAAGCGGTAGTCTTACTACCCTTCTTCTTCTTCAATTCTGCAAGGTAAACCTTGCAGTTCCTCTTCCAGTGCCCCAACTTGTTACAGTGAAAACAAACAGCTAAATTAGGACCAGTCAACTTGTGAGCATCTAGTATGCTCCGGAATGATAGTGCAGAAGACATGACGAATATAGTAAATATGTAAATGATAAACACATAACAACACTTAGCAAATATTCAATTTTATTTCAAAACACTATATGAATCGGGTCTTTATCCATAAGTGTCTCCCACTAGTTTATCTATTTTTTTCAACCCCCTAAGTGAAAATTAAGCATTCATAATGCTAGTGGGAATATGGATCCTACATTCCATCGCACAACCTCGGCTGTGGCACGAAACGTCATGTAATGTTCAATAGGCAGACAACTCTTGTCAATTACATCTTATGTTATTCCCTAATATAAGTTTAGCCTCTTGAATAATTGAGTCACGGCTGTGACACGACAAACTCAATATTCTAAGTCAAGTCTAACCCAACATTTCGTACAATTGAATCAGTCTCCAACGGCCCACGGCTATAGCACGTATCGACCTTTAGATTCTAATTTAATGTACACATCTCTATGTAATAGACAAGTATTTCTTATTTCGAAATCAAAGCCATCGGCTGTAGCACGAAATGAAAATGATTTAAAAATAAGAACCACTTTCTACCATGTTGGAAGGCTAGGACCGACACAAGCCCCTTGTGTCATTGGCCAATTACTACTTGATATTATTTAATTTTAGAGGGATTATATTACGTTACAATCATAATCATATTATAAAGAGATTCTTCCTTTTAAATTAAATATTTCAAATCAATAATCGATAATCAGATGATTCCCAGATCGGGTGGAGCATTGTCAAGAGGCGTCACTTAATAACCCTTTCTTACAGATAGAAATCTGTTGTTGACAGAATCATCCTTTCTCTCAATATTGAAAATTCATATTCAATTATGTGTTTCATAAACACAAGAATCTCATGATCGTATTCATAATATTTATTGTTAAGGCAAGAAACGATTCCTATTTTAGATTTTCTAGAGCACGCCTTATATTGATTTAAGTTCACCTAAATCTATCATCGCATGGTAAACATAGGCATATATCTCATATATAAAATTAAATAAACAAGTAAATGTAAAGTGCAATAAAGTAAATGTGTTTGGTTATGGCCCCATCCTATGTGATCTTTATCAAGCTCATGATAAAGATCAAGGTCAATCTAATATGGTGATGGAAATAAATACAACTAATTATTACATAAGTCTTCTTCTTTGTTTAGACTTCTTGTATGCCTCGTCTTCTTTTTTGTATCACCTCCATTGGATAGCCTTCTTGAGTCTTCAATTACATTACATGATTGAAAGTAAAACTAATCTAATGAACTTACAAGAATAACTCGAGTTACATTCGAGATTTATGATTACAAAGATTGACGACATGCAAGTCGTATTTAAAACCAAAACCAAAACCATTACACTAAGGTCGAAAGGCCATAACCATCCACCATGCTCATACAACACATAAAAGCATGTTAAAACACATAATCTGATCTTAACATATCATATTATCCATGATCTAATCATAAAAATAAAATATGACAAAAATCAGAAAAATCAGAATCAAAGCAGAAAAAATAAGAATCACTATTTACGGGCAGTAAACGACGTCAAACGCCTTACAGACGAGTCGTTGATAGCTTTAACTATCAGTTTTATTCAGACGCTCATTTACCTATGGAATAGGGTATTCGTTTGCGTAAATCGGACACCAGACCCAGATATCAGCAAATCTGCAGCAGCCAATTCAGAATCCGTATCTAATATGATTCTCATAATTAGAACAAACATAAATCATGTATATATCAGTATATATACAAATTACATAATCATCTTATGATTATACAACTCACATGAATATCATATATTCAAAACCATACATATATAAACATATTATATCAACATCAAATCATGGCGAATCACGTACATGCTCATATATCGAAAACAGTTAAACACATAAACGAATTAAAAACTTTTCGCAAGTAGCTCTGATGCCATTGAAGGATTTTTAGCACATAAACGCAGCGAAAACGTAAATTTAAATCTTAAAAAAAACCGAAACCCTCCGCAGGATCCATGCGAAAAATAATATTTAATACGTAGTTTAGTATGTTTACCTTAAGAAGCTTTACGTTAATGAAAAGATGGAGGTCTTTAATGGCGATCCAAAAATGATGAATGGAGATCCTTAGCAGCTGCTCCTCAAGTGTGAAGCACTCCACCGGTATCCACCAAGAAAACGATGTAATGAAGGAGGAGGAGATGGAGAGAATTAGAGTTTTGTAAATCTTTTTGGTTGATGCAAAAATAGGGTCTATAATAGTATATTTATAGGCAAAATTTTCAGCTGAAAATTTACCCATAAAATATTATTATTATTAACCCTTTATTATTCTCACTAATAATTAAAACACCTTTAATTACTAATCCTTTTTCTAAACACTTTAGAAATAATTCTCTCACTTGATTTAATTTCCAAAAATTAAATTCTTAATTAATAATATTAAGAACTTTTTCTTAATTAATTTATAATCAATTAAATCTCATTTAATCAATTATTAAATTTGCCAACTAATTATTTATTTCATAAATAAATAATTATCAGCCATTATTAATTAATTTATCCACCATTAAATCATTCTCTTTTATGGTGTGACCCTATAGGTTCAATATTAAGCCGGTAGCAGAAATAAATAATAATAAAACTATTTTATCATTATTTATATAAATTCTCTAATTCATTAAATATGATTAATTAATTAATCATATTTATTCTACATCGTGAGGGATACTTCTCAACATATCGCGACTATCCGGATAATACGAATTCACTGCTTAGAATACCAAGAACCTATTCAGTGAGTAGTTACCGTACAATTAATTCCTTTTACCCTGCAATGTCACTATTAAATACAAGGCATGGAACTTGTGTCAAGCCTACCTTATTTAATCACTTGCTGTCCCATTCACTATGCTTAGTTCTATTTAATGTAAATTAGAAACTCTTTTCTAATTTCATTCACTCTGGCCAGAGATTTTTGAACTAACATAAGTGGATCAGCATTGAACATTCTCTTCCTACACTGGAAGGGGTAGATCCTTTATTTATCATACATTATCTCCGTGTACAAATTCCTATACCCAGTAGAGCCCTTATAATTGTTCCTTGAGACTAAGAACTAAACCAAATCATAGTTCAGTGTACACAAGATGACTATGATGACCTCAAGTCTAAGGATACTTGTACAACTATCACTATGTGAACAACTGCTGACACGTGAGTGAACTCCATCAGTTGTTCAGCTGTGTGAGTCATGTTCAGTGAACTTATTCTATAATAAGCACCTACATACTAGCTATAGTGTCACCACACAAATGTCTATGAGAACTGACATCCTTCATAATGAAGCAAGCATAGTATGTACCAATCTTTGCGGATTATTAATTACCAGTTAGTAATCCTACGACCAGGAACTATTTAATTTTAGAGTTATCATCTTTTAGGTCTCATTATTATGATCTCATCACAATCCATAAAAAGCTTTACTCTAAACTGTGGTATATCTTATTTAAACATTTAAATAGATAGAGCCCGCAATAAAAACAAAACAAGTCTTTTATTAATATCAATGAAATCAAAACAGATTACATAAAAGTTATTCTTAAATCCTCATACATGATTGGACTTAGGACATATCTCTTTCAGGTATGACATCTAAAGAAAAACTGGAAACACGTCTTATGGACGTCGTTACCGCACCTGTATGGTTCACTTGATAGTGAAATTTTTATGAAAATCCCAGAAGGGTTAAAAATGGACGAGTTTAAGAAACCTCGTTATATATACTCCATTAAACTTCAACGATCATTGTATGGAATGAAACAATCTGGTAGTATGTGGTATAACAGACTTAGTCATTATTTACAAGAGAATGGGTATATTAGTAACCAAATTTCTCCATGTGTTTTTATCAAAAAAATCACAATCTAGTTTTATGATTATTGTTGCATATGTGGATGATATAAACCTTGTAGGAACAGCTATTGAGGTTTATGAAGTTGTCATATACCTAAAGATAGAATTTGAAATGAAAGATCTTGGATGGACAAAATATTGCCTTGGTATACAAGTCGAGCACTTATCATCGGGAGTTTTCCTCCACCAATCTACATATATAGGAAAGGTTTTGAACATATTTTACATGGATAAATCTCATCTATTGACTACTCCAATGGTGGTTAGATCTTTAGAGCCTGATAAAGATCCATTTCGACCATGAGAAGATGATGAAGAGGTTCTTGGTCCTGAAATCCCATATCTAGGTGCAATTTGTGCACTTATGTATCTTACAAATAATACAAGGCCAAATATTGCATTTGTTGTGAATTTATTGGCTAGATTTAGCTTTGCTCCGATGGACATACATTGGAATGGGATCAAACATATATTCTGTTACCTTCGTGGATGTTTAAGGACAACATTACATGCATCGATCAACTCAAGGACGGATATATCAAAGGAGACAGGATGAAACACATTTCACCAAAATTCTTCTATACTCATGAGCTTCAAAAGAATGGTGAAATTGATGTTCAACAAATTCGGTCATGTGACAACCTTGTTGATTTATTCATGAAATCATTACAAAATTCAACATTTGGGAAGTTACGACATAACATTGGAATGCGTTGACTCAGGGATTTGTTATAAAAAAATTCAGAGAATGATTAGTTTTTCCAAGGGGAGATTGTACTCTTTTTCCTTCGTCAAAGTTTTTATCTCACTGGGTTTTTCTTTGAACAAAGTTTTAACGAGCCAATCTATGATCCATGTTAAATGACAATCAAAGGGGAGTGTTATAATTGATTGTAATTTCTAAGTCAATGGTAAAATAGTAAAGCTAGTCTTAGGAAATTTTGATAATGCATTGATTTGTTCTTCACCTTGGCTATAAATGCATGGCCTTGGTGAATGTAAAGTTTGCACCAAGCATCCTAATATACGCTCTCTATCTCCCTCTGATTATCATTATTTCCCTCTCAGATTTAGTAGCCCCTTCTAATATTATTAAAGCTGGTATATTACAACAATTATGATTTGTTATAATTAGATTGTTGGTATGATTATGTATTAATTTAATATTTTTAATATTATTATATAAAAATTAATAATTATACGAAACTCTTATATATTAACTTTATATGCAGCTTGTTGAATTTCTTATTTTCCATATTCATTCTTTTTACATTTATGACAACCTCTAATAGAATATTTCTTTTTTTATTGATATGGACTCAAATTTTTTTCTTTGTAAGGATGAAACTCTTCTTTATCCCTTATTTTGATAACTTATATATTTCTTGAACTAAGTTGAGTATAATTTTAATTACTTTTGACTATGTATCAAATAATGCTTCATACTCGAAGTTGCAGAAAGCTCATATGTACTTTAATTGTGTTATTCAATATTAAAGTTGTCATGTGAGTTAGGTATGTTGTTCAATATACCCGCAAATTTCATATTCTCAAAAATCCCATTTTTATCCACTTTCATACCAACATTAACATTTTGTTGCAATTATCAACCATGTTCCACTCTGAATCACGTACCTAAAGATGATATGTAATTTTGATTGTATTATTTAACATTAAATTTATATTCATGTCAATTGAACTTGGCATGTTGTTCGATATCCTCACAAATTGCATATACTCAAAAACTCATTTTTAGCCTCTTGTCAATTTTTTGGCCAACACTAACATTTTGTTACAATGATCAATCACGTTTCACTATCATTCATCTTAAAAGTATTATTTATGTGCAATTTAATCTGCATTCACACCAAAAATTATATCATATATCTCTTTATTGACTTCCTGAATTTTTTGGCATATTTATGAGTATCGAACACCTTAATTAGATCGTAATCATAAATTGTGATAAAATTGATCATCTTTTCTTGTCAATCTTATCAGTATGTCCCAATCTATCTAAATTTGACAATTAGTACATTAGTCCAACTTTAAATCTTGGATATCGTATTTGTTTAATAAAGAAAAATTAATGATAAAAATAATATGTCAACGTCAATCGTTGATGGCTAAATATTACCGCAATAATATTGTGTCCTTTAATTAATTTTCAGCAACAATCTTAAAGATTATAACAATAAATTTTGTTATCTAGTTTGTTTCCAGAAAACCTTCATTAATATTGTTATTTATTGTAGATACCGAGTAGAGACAAAATCTAGAACAAACTTATAAAATATTAACGATCACAGATGTTGTTATCTATTGTAGAATGTATAAAGAATTTATGATAAGTACCCGAATTAAAGTTATGGTAGCTAATTTATTCTTATCTATATATTTATTATTATAGAAATTGAATTTAAATTAATAATCAATCTGATTCAATTTTATAGATTTAGTGGGAACCTGAAACCAGAATTAAATCATTTTACTGTTTTATTTTTATATATCATGTCTTGGTTTTAAATCAATTTTATAAATCTTAATTTACATTGATTTTTGTCTCTTTAAATTGAATTTCAGTTTTAATTTTATTTTTACTTAACTCTAGTGTTTGACACAAAATTGCAGGTTTAAGTAGTGTTTATAACTAAAATTTACGTGTCTATATATTTTTGGATATCGAAAGTGTAAATACAATTTCATACATAAAATATTTTAGTATAGACTTATAAATAATACTTCTCTTCTATATATAATAAGAAAAAATGGTGATAAAATTCGTGAGATTTTTTATTCTCATTGAAATGACGATTTTATCCTTGTTTGTGTTGTTTATTGAAAAAGTGTTTTTTTATGAAATTGAACCTAAGTCTTACAATTATTTTGTAAAAGCTCTAACCAATGTGCTACTTAAACCATATGTTTTGTTAATCATACACATATTAAGTATGCTTGTGTGTCTTTAAACGAATAAATATTTGGTATTTCAAGTATTAAGACTTACTAATAACTTATAATCATATTTTTTTACATTTGATACTTTGTATCATATGGTTATATAATATTTTTTAAATTAACGTATATGTAAAATTTCGTTAAATACACACGATATAAGTAGGGTTAATCAGATTGAAATCAAGTATTATACATTTACAATGAAATATATTCAACAGTTCAATAGATATATTTCATCCCAATTTATTACTGACAACATATATTTAATTTAAATTAATTAATATATAAATACACCAAGTTATATTATTTGAATGGATTCATTCTATATTATTTATAGAAATATAATCAGATTAATCACGACAAGTTTCATAGAATTACTTCATAAAATTCTAAAAGGATTTATAAATTTATAAATCACGAGAAATAGTTATGACAGTTGAGTCGAATTTATAAAGATAATTTTGAAAAATAAATAAATAATATTATTTATTGTGCAAGACATGCCTATACAATAATAAGACTAAGTCACATTGACAACTCTAAGATTTAGTTGATTGATAAATATATTTGTGCTTTATATTGTATTACTTGAGTCTGTAAAATGGTTAAAAGATTAGACTGGAGTATTTTTCTGTAAACAATTCAAGCCTAAGGAATAAACTCTGGAAGAAGATCAAGATAGATCATGCCTGAGAGAAATGATACAGAAGCTTGGAGTTGAATAAATATGTTTTATGAAAAATGTTATAAGTCAAGATATCGACATGTCACAGATCAAGCAATATAGAGAAGTCATTCAAGAACTCCGGAATGACTTATTGAGGAGTCCAAAATGGCTTATAGAGAAGTCTCAGAGATATCGACAAGTCAAATGAAGATATGAAGATTTGAGATATCGACAAGTCATTTCTGCATGTAGAGAACTCAGAGATATTGACAAGTCAAAATGAAGATGTGAAGATTGGAGATATCGATAAGTCAAATTATCATTAGAGATCTCAGAGATATCGACAAGTGAAAATGTATATAGAGATCTCTGAGATATCGACAAGTAAATTCTACATATAGAGATCGCAGACATATCGACAAGTCATTTAGCGATGCAAATATCAAGAGAGCTCGACAAGTCAATTATACCTATAGAGAACTCAGAGATCTCGATAAGTCATTATACTTATCGAGATGTCACTTCTCTATAGAAAAAACTGGAGATCTCGACATGCCTCTCAAATACATAATGCAAAATAAATGAAGATTCAAGATTATCAGTCAACAAACAATCTATCAACTAGATTGAAAAGTCTACGAAGTAGTTGGGGAGAATACAAGATCAAGGGCCAAGATTAACTAGATAAAGGATGGTCACAAATATGCAAGATTCTGCACAAATTTGCTAAGCCAGGAATGGAAATAGAAAAAGGTTGCTTTAGAAAAGGGTTTAGTACATTTTAGTACAAGTTCTGTAAACCTGTGTTGCTAGTGTATAAAGCATGCACTGGTCCTTAGTTTAGAAGTAACGAACAGATTCAACACTCTTGTATTCTCTAAAGATTAGAGATGAGTTTCTTTACTTACAAAGAACCCAGGATTTGTAGCAAGACATAACTTGATTTTAATATAAAATTAAGTAAGTTTTGAAATATTGTGTTTGCTAGTTTATTTCTGCTAACATAGTATAACTGCATTTTTTATCTGCTTTGTTCATACAACCAAACAAAAGGTTTAAAAAATCCAAAAAACACTTACCCCCTTCCCCGGTGTTGTATTCAATATCTAACAAGTGGTATTATAGCAAAATCCGAAAGCAAACAGATCAAGATCTTGGAAGAATGAATACAAAAAAGATAAGCAGTATAAAGATACCAACCTTTGATAAAATCAACTACACATTATGGAAGAAAAAGATGATGATGTTTATAAGGATGGTCAACCTTTTGTACATCCAGATTCTGAAGAATGGACCTTTCAGCCCTATGGAAAGGATTAAAGATCTACATATGGAGACATGGTTATCCCGGCTCATTATGGTCCTAAAGATCCTTCAAAATACAAAGAAATTGAAAAGGAAAAAGTCTCTCTTGAAAGTGGCCTATAATTAATTCTGATAGAGTCACTTGACAATGTCATATACAACAATATTGTCAACTGTGACACAACCAAGCAAATCTGGGAGAAGATTGAGATACTGTGTGAAGGTACAAAGGAAGTTAGGTCAAATCAAAGGAGAATACTGGTGTCTCAATATGAGGGTTTTATGGCAAAACTAAAGGAGAGTGTTACTGATGTGTTTGAAATATTCAACAAGCTGATTAATGACTTGCAGCTTCATCACAAGTACTATGAAGCTGAGGAGGTTAGCTTGATGTTTTTGCTCACCCTTCCTGACCATCTTGAACTAAAAATATCAGTCATTAGAAAAGGAAGAGACTTGAGCAGGATACACTGGAGGTTTTATATAGGATTTTGAAAACATATGAACTGGAAATGATTCAAAGAAAATCCTTATGAACTAGTAAAGGGCATATTGTTGATGGAACAAGTGCACTAGTTGTTAATGACAACAAGTCATTTGATGATGAACTAGAGATCCAGACTCCAGTTGTCTCAAGTATTGAGCAAAAGAACAAGGAACCAATGAAGAAAGTTATTCTGGAACTTGAAGAAGATGAGTTCTATACATTAGATGAACTTGATGAGTTAAATCAATCCATGGCTTATTTGGCCAGGAAATTCTCTAATATTATAGCGAAAAATCCAAAGTTCTTAAGAGTAAAGGACAGACATCTTACATGGACAACGGCTGGAAAGGAAAGGGACAGTACACTTCTGGTGGTAAAAGTGGCTACAAGACTGGATCTTTTAACAGATAAAAAATAAGGTGCTTTAATTGTGATGATATGGGCCACTTTGCTGCTGAATGCAGGAAGCCTAAGAAGGTGAAGAAAGATAAAGCCTATCTTGAGTTGGAGGCAAAGTATGAAGCTCTCTCGAAGAAGCAATAGGATAAAGATTACATTACAGAAGGAAAGAGTTAAGATGACACCAATGTTAATGATAAAATAAGGAGTTTGGAAATTATGCACTCATGGCCATAGAGCAAGGAGAGTCATCCTCGTCAAAAACAGAGTTACCCACTCTTACCACTATTGATTTAAATACAAGTCAATATAAAGAGACTGTTGAAAAGATGAGCATAAGGATGTTCCATATTTATACTAGCATGGTGGCAGCTACTGAGGAGGTTAGTAGGCTGTCAAAAGCTAATTAGAAGCTTGAGAATGAGAAACAAGAATTTGAGATGTTGCTTGTGGAGCTTGAGACAGTCAAGCAAGAAAATAAATATTTGAAGAACAAGATGAAGTGTGCTGGTGAAATAGAAGTTGTATTAAGGGAAAAGATAAAGAAGAATGAAGTGAAGTTGAAGTCCTTCAGGAATGCTTCTCATTTAGTTGGTCAGTACCATGAGAAGAACAAGCCATGTGCTAATATAGCCATTGACCTTGACTATGATGCTTTGAACAATAACAAGAAAGTTGAAGGTGATAGAGGCAAATCAATTGTAAATGAAGATGTCCCAGTTATGCTAAGGAAAGTTGATGCACCATTATTCAAATCATGTGAAGTCAAATTCAGTGAAGTTGAGTTGGTTATCAAGTAGGAGCTTGCAGATGAGGATAATGAAAAGAAATGCACATAAACAACTCCAACTTCTAAAACTGAAAAGAAGCCCATGGTCAATCAAAGTTCTAAGACACCTGTCAAGGAAATTAAAATTGAGAATGCAGGAAAGAAAAAGAGGAACAGGAATGGGAAGATTGGAGTAAACAAAAGCAATAACTTTGCATTTGTTGCAGATGCTCCCAGGAAAAAATGTCAACAATGTGGCTCTGTGAATCATCTAACTCACCTTTCTAAAAAGGTTGTTAGTAAGCCAGTAATGGGAGCATGTAAGTATAATGAAGCAAAGACTGAAGATCCATACTCATTCTGTGACAAAATTGATTGCATTCCTTGAAAAATGAAAGTGATGAAAAGTTGCCACAAGCTGAGAGTAGACCTCAAAGAAGTTAACATTAGGTCTGCAGCTCAATGAACAATATTCTTTCTAAATCATCAAATTCTACTTCTACTAAATCTGTTAACCAGAAGAAAGTACCCAACATTGCTTGGGTAGCTAAACACACTTAATCTTCATTGTGTGTGGGGCAAAATGAAAAGAGTCATGTGGATCATAGACAGTGGATGCTCAAGACATATGACAGATAATAAGGCCCTGCTATCACAATTTAAGGAGATGGTTGGCCCATTAGTGACTTTTGGAAACAACAGTAAAGGTTTCACAATGGGATATGGCAATTTAGTTTTTGGAAACGTTGTCATTGAAGATGTAGCACTGGTGGTTGGTTTAGAAGTAAATCTCCTTAGTGTTAGTCAATTCACAGATAAAGGATTCATTGTTTTATTTGATAAAGGAGATTGTTTAATAATCAGCAAAAAGACTGGTGAAATTACTTTGAAAGGAGAAAGAAAGGGAAACTTATTTGTTGCAGACTTACACTCAACAAATAAGGATGGAATATGTTGCTTCTACACCAAGGCATCTGTTGAGCAAAGCAAGTTATGGCACAAAAAGCCCTCTCACCTGAATTATAAGGCAATTAATACTCTAGTGAAAAAGGAGTTAGTGAGAGACATGCCAAACTTGGAGTTTACTCAAAATAAAGTCTGCGAGGCTTGTCAAAAAGGCAAAATGAAGAGATCAAGCCACAAGAGCAAAACTGTGCATTTTATAAGTGCACCTTTGTAACTCATTCACATGAACCTGTTTGGACCAATTAATGTCTTATCTATTTTTAGAAAGAAATATGCACTTGTGATGGTGGATGACTACTAAAGGTAGACATGGGTAGAGTTTATGCATTAAGGATGAAACTCCACATATCATAATTGAACACATCAAGAAAATTGAGAAGCAGGCTGAAGATCAGAATTGTGTGAAAAGATTGAGGAGTGACAATGGCACATAATTCAGAAATGCAACCCTGCATGAACTCTGCAAGGATAAGGGCATTGTTCAAGAGTTCTCAGCTGAAAGGAAACCTCAGAAAACTAGGGTAGTTGAGAGAAAGAATAGAACACTAGTAGAATCTGCTTGAACAATGCTGCAAGATGCCAAGTTTCCAACAAGTTTTTTGGGAAGAAGCTGTCAACATTGCATGCTACACTCAAAACAGATATCTCATCAACAAAAATCTTGGCAAGTCACTTGTAAAGCATATTCATGAAAACACATTCGTGACACTAAGGTTGACGTGGTTATTAAAAGGTTATAGAACACTAACGAGCCAAAGGTATAACCAGTATAAGATTAGGAACGAAAGGTGATAGCAATTACGAACTGGAAAAGAATGGGTATTGAGAAGCAAAAGCTCTAATGCTAAAGCATAATGGA